>NW_015971147.1:557811-798659 GCF_000961545.1 Sporothrix schenckii 1099-18
GCTGAGGTCGCCAATCTTCTCGCGCTTGAGGCCGAGATCGATCACCGCGTAGGGCCGGTTGGAGATGTCGACGACGGCGCGCGACAGCGCCTCGTCGAGGGGCGCGTAGGCCGAGCCGAATCGGGCGATGCCGGCGGCGCTGCCCAGGGCCTTGTTGAAGGCGTAGCCGAGGGCAATGCAGACGTCCTCGGCAGTGTGGTGGTCGTCGACTGCAACGGCTTGTTAGCGAGACACACAAAAGACAGATGCCGTTGTGTTATTTGGTGTTGTCTTTGCAGGACAACGTACTATGCAAATCACCCTTGCAGGTAATCACAAGCGACCAGCCGGCGTGCTTGGACAGGGCGTGCAGCATGTGGTCCAGAAAGCCGATGCCTGTCTGCAGCAGGATGGTCTGCGACTTGCTGGTCTGCGCGGCATGGCCGTCGCCGCCGCTGCCCTCGACCAGCTTGAGCACCCGCTCGTCCGTGTCCGGCGGAAAGGCGCCGCCGTCGAGGTTGAGGGCGAGCTGGATCGACGTCTCGTTGGTGTCGCGCGCGAGGGCCGCCCACCGGGGGGCAGACGATGTTGACGAGGCCATTGTAACGTGTGCGGTGTCGCGGCGTGTGCACAAAGTGTCAATGGGAGAGTGTGTGGTGCAAATCGTGGAAACGTCAAGATGGGCGCCGAAGTGGTTCTCGTCTGCGTCGCCCGTTGCCGTTCTTGCGCCGTTTTCCAAGCGCACTTTTAGCGGGCGAGTCACAGCGCTGTCATTTGCCATGCCGTGGCCACGCTTTTCAGCTTTCTGGGGGCCCGCCAGGGTGATCCTGGCCTGTATTTACACCCTCTGCGCTAGCCAATAGGCATGTTTCAGCCGCTAAAGAAGGACCCACTGAAATTTTCCAGGCCTCGTTCAACTTTTTTCTTATCGATAACGCTCCGGCCTCTCTCACCTGCGAAATTTCTCTGCAGATTCTGCCGCCTACCTTCATCTCCAGCCATTTCGACTTTCGACCACGAGAGCATCAAACCACCGCAACAGCTGGGCGACGACAACAACAACGACGACATTGTCAAACCTTCACAGTTCCGTCACAATGGCACCCACACGGACAATAAAAAACAAGCATGCGACCAACAAGTCCGGCATCAAGAACAGCAAGTCGTCCAAGTCGGGCGGCGGCCGCAGCTCGGGCGCCGAGGGCGTCGTCAAGACCAAACGCGACAAGGGCAAGATCCCGGCCTCGCAGCTCAACAGCGGCCGGTCCAAGATGCTCGAACTGCTGCAGCGCCGGCGCAAGACCCGCACATACTCCGAGAAGGAGCTCGACATTCCCAAGTTGAACACCATCACGCCGGTCGGCGTCCAGAAGCCCAAGGGCAAGAAGAAGGGCAAGGTGTTTGTCGATGACAAGGTGTGTTGCATCCTCCCCTGGCATGCCACCATTTTTCTGTGAGATTCTGTGGGATTCTGTGAACTGACTGACCCCTCCCCCTTCACCAGGAGAGCATGACGACCATCCTGGCCATGGTGCAGGCGGAAAAGGACGGCCAGATCGAGTCGAAAATCATGAAGTCGCGGCAGATGGAGGAGATCCGCCAGGCACGTCTCGCCGAGGCCGAGAAGAAGGAGTCGGATCGGCAGGCCAAGCTGGACCAGAAGAAGCAGTCGCTGCGCAAGAAGCGGAAGCGGCCGGGCAAGGAGGGCAGCGGCGGCGACGACGACGAGAGTGTCGGCCACCTGGCTTCGGCCGGCACCAAGGCCGGCAAGCCCAAAAAGAAGCGCGTGTCCTTTGCCGGCGCCGCCTCGGAATGAGCAGCCTTATGCAGCCGGGGACATGGCCGACAATGCCCTTTTTCCATCTCGAATATGCCCTTACGCTCTGATGATCTGATGCTCCCCGGACCCGACACCAAACATGAAGCGCCGCGCCGAATCACCGACATCCAGCGACGCACAACCAGCGACAGTGCCTTAGACAGACCAATTTGCAAGTTGGGACACACGCGAAACCCACGTTCAGCCATTCCGTGTTCATACTCGCAAATTGCGGGCTGCTCGCATAGCGGGCGAGATCAGACTGCATTCTTTGGACCGGCATCCAAATGCGTATGCAGCATACAACAAGCAGAAATTGCACTTGGGGTGCACCCTCTTCAGCCACACAACTCTCCTGCTGTGGGCAAGAGACCTATCCTCAAATTCATCATGTATATAGATACCCAGTAACTCTAGCTTTCATAGCAGTCTATCAGTGTATATTATTTACTCCAAACGCAAGCCTTGTCGTCTTTATGTATCGTCGCTATAGTGAAATGCAATGCAAGTGTACGTTTAAATGCAGCGGGAGTATATAGAAGACATCACTCCTTGTCCAGATTAATCTGCATCCTCCGACGCAGAGGCTCAAAGTTGACACCCTTGCGCTGCTTGGCGTTGACATCCAGCAGGTCGCGCGGGATGGCGGCGAGGTCGACGTTCTTGGCCATGGTATGCAGGAACTGGGTGACCGGCTTCGCGTGCCAGCGTCCGCCGCCCGGCTCGAACCAGGACAGGTGGCCGCCGAGGGACGTGGTGCAGAGGACGGTATAGGGATTGTGTCTGAACTCGCCGTACGGAATGGCCTCTTCGACGGCGATCTAAGGTTGGTTAGCACGACCACGGCGATGGGCGTAGTTCAACAGATCAACGGCTATGCCCCGGTAGGACGACATACTGGATCATCCTTGGCCTGGAGAGCCAGGAAAGGAATGCGAATGTTGAGCAACGAATCGCATGATGAGGCATCGCGGTAGTAGGCTTCTTCCGTCGGATAGCCCCACGTTGGGCATCTTTGGAGAGAAAGGGAAAAGGAGCAGTTAGCACCGTACACCAGGGCAAACATCCAGTCTTTGGTCGACCGCCAGTACAGGGGGGAAATCGTTGTGAACGTACTGCACTTCACGGTCAAATTCGTAGAGCGTCGTAATCTTGTTGATACGGTCCAAGTCGAGCTCCGTGTGCTTGAGGATCGCGTCGCGGTGCAGATTAATCAGCTTCTTCATGTTGCCTGCACAGATGTCAGCTTTCGGTTCAACGCCATTCGCAGTGTCTCCGACTGTCACACTTGCAACGTCACCACTGCTGCTGCTACATGCCATCCGCCACCACCACTTACTGCCCATAACCGTTTCGTAGACGTGGCGTCCCATGAACGAGCGCTGCAGGATCTTGTTGGACACCTGCAGATCAAACGGGTTGCCGACCACCACCGCCGCCTGCAGCGGACACGCCGCGCCCTCCTCGCCAACGTAGTTGGTGAGGATGTTGGCGCCCAGCGAGAAACCTAGACCAAACAGCGGGCGGTTGGGAAACGTCTTCCGCGCCCACAGCGCCACCTGCCGCACGTCCCACGTCGCCCGCGCGTTGAACAGCACGCCGCTCGTGATGCTGCTGCCCGCACAGCCGCGCGCGTTCACCACGGCAATCTCCCACGGCAGGTCGTCGGCGTCGAGGAGCGGCGCCAGGCAGTGTCGCAGATACACCTCGTACGAGCCGCCCGACAGCCCGTGCAGCACCAGCAGCATGGGCCGCGTGTCGTCAGAGGCCATGCCGGCAAAGGCGGCGTCGTCGGCAAAGTACGACGTGCGCGGCGGCAGAGCAGCGTCTCGCTCGAGATGCTCGTCGGCATACGGCGGCACGGCAAAATCGACGGCAAAGGTGCCCGTGTACAGCGCGTGGTCGGCGTTGAAGATGCGGCGCTTGTAGTGGATCGCGGGCGCTCCCTTCGCCACGGCCGTCCACATGGTCTGCAGGTGGCCGTTGAAGAGCAGCGGGTTGAGCTGGCAGGCCGGCGTGCTGTCGCGGCAGATCTGGGCCAAGTCCGTGGTGGCTTGTGTTGCGGTGCCATTGCTGCTGCCTTCGGCCGGGCTCGCTCCTGCTCCTGCCTTTAACGGTAGCTGCAGCGGCGAGGCTGCATGGGTGAACTCGACGCTGGCACGGCCGAACCACTCCATGACGAAACGACGAGACGAGAATCGGGCGTGAGAGTGAGAGAGTCTAGACGTAGGACGTCGAAGTAGTTTGTAAATGGGCCGCTGGAAACAGAGTAAACAAGCAAATTGTCACCAGATGATGCAGCGCAAGCCACCGCGATGGATAAAGCAAGTTGTCGACAGACGAGACAGCTCCAGGCCGTTCTTTTTTTCCCGTATTTCTCGTGTCCGTATATTTTTCTCCTTGAGCTCCATTCCAACGTGGCAAACCTCGCCGTTGTGGGACGGCCGCGGATGTCCAAAGAGTCCGACTCCGTGGTGGGTGCAACTGAACCTCGGCACACTTAGTAGCGAATAGCTCCTATCAATCAGTTAGTGGCCTGTACTTACGCTGTAGGCAGTGTTGCAGTATCCCGTGTTGCAGCCCGTCGCACTGCACTAAAGTTTAATCCGATCTGCCAGGTCCCGCGCCTACCCCACCCAAAATACAAAATCGCTCGAAGACCCACTTTTGTCGAGGTCCTCCATCGTCAAAAACCATCTTAGTCATCCCGCGCCACATTCTGCCCAGCCACAGCGCATTGGCCGCGCCTGTGACCCTTGTTCCTTCTGATTCTGGCGCAGCACCGCCTAGAGAATAGCCCAAAGGCTCCTTCCCCCGGGTGGAGTCCTCCCCCCGTCCGTCCCATCGTCCATTCCCAGTCCGGGCGCCTAAACAAGACACAACCACCAAACACACACACGACCTCCGTCGTCCCTCGTCTGCCCTGTCCGCGATACAACCCCGAGCGCATCCGCTTTCTCTTGTCAATCAATCCGCTCGCTTCGCGCAGACACCGTGTTCCTCGCCCTCGCGCACGGTCGCGCCGCAGTGCCTCGTCCTCTGCAGCCACCTGGCCGCCTTCGCCCATATCACAATATCACACTATCATCACCACCTCACCCCCTCCACCACCCCATCACCACGCCCCCGTGCCACGCGCCCGGCTCGTCATCGACAGGACCCTGCGGACATCGATTGCCGCCGTCAATTGCCATTGCAGCTGTGCGCGCATCCCGTCGGGCCAGCGTCCGATCCTGATCGCGTCGAATCTGCGCGTCTACTTTGCGCGTCGTCTCTGCGCGTCGAACTTTTGCGCGGCACGACTGCGTCTTCCTACACACCCGCCCTCCTTTCTTCTCCTCGACCGCCGTCCTCTCTATATGCAACGACCATGAGCGGCTCACTGCCCCCCGGGCAGCAGGCCTACGGCGGCCAGCACATGGTTCCCGGCGCTGTCCCCATGGGCTACTCGCTCAACGGCCCGCAAATGGCAACGAATTTGGGCAGTCCGATGGGCATGGCCAACGGCGGCGGCCTCGGCAACGGCGGTCTCGGAAGCCCCATGGGTGGGCTCGGCGGCGTCAATGGCGTCAGCGGAGTGAACGGCATGGCTGGTCTGGGCAGCCTGAACGGCATGGGCGGCCTCGGCGGCGCGGGCCAATATCAGAATCAGAATCAGCACCAGCCGCACCAGCAGCACCAGCAGCACCAGCAACATCAGCTGCATCAGCCGCATCAGCAGGCACGCCCGCTGCCATCGCCGCAATTCTACAACCAGGGCCTGCCGCATCCGTCACAGTACTCGAGCCCCAACCTGCTGCAGTCGCCGCTCGGCCAGCTGCCGCAGCAGCACCACCACCACCAACCGCACCAACCGCACCAACCGCACCAACTGCACCAACAACAACAACAACATCAGCAGCCGCAGCACCAGCGCTTCCAGCCGTCGCCCCAACAGAACCACATGCAGTTCCCGGTCCCCGTCCAGCGTACGCCCTCCATGACTTCGAGCAACGGCGGCTCGTTTTCCTTCCCGCACAACGGCATGTCGGTCTCGCCGAACCTGTCCGCGCCCATGTCCATCCCGGTGCCTGCGACCATGCCGTCCCCGACCGCCAACCAACTGGCGAGCCCGCTGCAGTTCCTCCCACAACAACTGCCGCAACTGGGCCAGCAGCCGCCGCAACCACCGCCGCCGCAGCAGCAGCACCAGTCACCTCGCTATACCACCCAGCCGCAGTCGGTGCCGCCCATGCAGTTGCAAATGCCCATGTTCACGGGCGCGTCGCCAGGACAGCAGTCACAACACCTGCCAAAGCAACGGCAGCAATCGCAGCCCCACCAGCAGCCGCCCAAACAACCAGATTCACAACCTTTGTCACAACCTTTGTCACAACCACTGTCACAATCCATCTCACAACCCTCCATGCCACACTTTTCTCCACTCCCGCAACACATCCAGCCGTCACAGCTGCTCCAGCACCAGCCGCTCCAGTCGCCACAGATGCACCAGGTACCGCACGCCCACAATCAACTCCAGCAGCAGCTCCAACGACCGCAGCCGTCGCCTCAGCAGCAGCACACGCCAAAACCGACGAAGCCGCCCAAGGCACCGAAACCGCCCAAGCCGTCCCAGCAGGCCAAGAAGCCCATCTCGCTGCCCGACCCGTCGTCCGAGCCGATGCACACCACTCTGCCGCCACCGCCAGCAGCTGCATCGTCTGCACAGCAGCAGCGGAAACAGTCCTCCATCACACCGTCGCCCATGCCGAGTCCATTGCCGACAAATAGCCCCCGCGTGTCGCCCAAGGGTGCCGTACAGAAACCGCCCAAGTCGTCTGCTGCGGCCGGTGCTGCAGCTGGTGCTGGCAAAGCGGCGGGTGTTGCCGGTGGGAAAGCCGGTGCAGGCGTCAAGGCGCCACGCAAGTCGAGTGTTGGTGGTGTGGGACCGACCATGACCAGCGTGAAGCCGACTCCCAAGCGGACGCCGGGGGAGGCAGCCGCGCTACTCGTGTGCGTGGCCGACGAGTGCCTGGCCAAGGCGCAAGCTGCGGCGCCTGCACTGGCCAAGTCACGAAACGAGGCCCGCCTTCGAGAGTACTACAAACTGCTGGCGACCGGCCTGGGCTGCCTGGACACGGCCGTCCGCACCTTCAAGTTCCCGCCGCGCATCGAGGTCAAGATCAAGATTCGGTACGCGTCCATTCTCAGCACCGAGACGGAGAATCTGATGGAGGCCGAGACGGCGCTGCAGAGCGCCATTGCGACCTGCGAGAAGCACCGCCTGGCCGACCTCAAGATCTACGTGCAGTTCCTCTTCATGAAGGTGCTCTTCCGCCGGAAGCCCAAGGCCGCCCTCATCTCGATACAGACGCACATTGCCGACTGCTCCGACCGCCGCCAAGCCTACTGGACCTACGCCTTCCGCTTCCTCAAGGCATCCTTCTACTTGCAGAGCGGTAGCCCAGCCGACAACCACGCCCTCGAGAACCTCCATGACATTGCGGTTCTGGCCGAGCAGCGGGGCGACCACGCCGTCTACGTGCTCGCTTCGCTGCTTCAGGCCCTGTCCCTCTTCCGCACCACCGAACCCGACGTCGTCGAGCGTGTCCAGACCTGCATCGCCGCCGCCTCCAAGTACCAGCTCGACGCGTCTGTGCGCATTCCGCAGCTCGAGGTGCTGTGGCTGTTGTTGGACCTGACGTGCAGTCTCTACCAAAAGGAAAAGGCCCTGACCAACAAGCTCAACAACCTGCAGACACGGCTCGAGGAGCTGAAGGAGTCTCCACAGTGGACGTCTGATGCCAGCGAGCTGCTGCTGCCCCTGCACAAAGACTCGCCGAATGCTCACACCATCAGCGCTGACACGAGCGCCGTGCTGCAGCCGGGCGAACCGAACGACTTTTTGGTGCTGACCAGTTTTAGTAAAGTGAAGGCATTCGTCTTGGGGTGAGTCTGCAACGGCACTGTGGCTTTTTCTTCCCTCTACGTTTATGCACGACGACAACTAACCTTTCTAGATTCGCATACTCTGGCTTGACGCTCTCACCAAAGCAGCAGACCAGCGATCGGAAGAGCATGGACTACTGGACGGAAGCGCTGAAGATGCTGGCACAAAGTGAGTGTACCACTCTTGTCCTCTGTTCTCTTCTTACAGTGACCACCTCTAACAGTCTCTCTAGGCGCCTCGAGCAAACCACCTGCACCCGTCTTCTTGCACGAGGCCATTGACGAGTCCCGCTGGCGCGCCAACACATCGTCGTACGTGCTGGTCCTGATGGGCCTCCATGCAGCCACGCACTGCGATTGGACCAAGGTCGAGGACTGCATCAAGAAGCTCGAGACGCCGACGGCCGAAGCGAACGACGGGCCGCTCGACGTGCTGGCGCTCTACCTCAAGGGTGTCTTGAAGCAGGGCCAGGGCGAGCTCAACGACGCGCTGCATCTCTTTGAGGATGCACGGCTGGCTCTGCCGGACGTGACGGACGGATCGCCGTCCAACCATCTCTCGAGTGCCGGCCCGGCTGCCGCCGCGGCTGCTGCCGCGTCCGCTGCCGCGGCCGACGAGGGCCACATGCGCCAAGAAGTCCAGCTGTTGGCGGCCATGAACCGTCTCCTGATCATGCAGCTGCACCGCCTGCGCGACGAAGGCAAGATCAACATGCTCGTCGAGCAGCTCAAGCAGACGTGTGTCGCCCACCCCAACCCGGAAATCAAGACGGCGTACTCGCTGGTCATGGCCGCCATCACGACGGAGCCGCCGCTGTCCATGCACGACGTCAAGTCGCACATCCAGCAGGGGCTCAACGGCTCCACCGTCAGCGGCAACGCCCAGTGCCTCAACATTGCGCTCAACACCATGCGCTACCGCCTCTTTGAGGGGGTCGTCGGCGAGCAGGCCCTCAAGAGCGCCAAGGCCGGGTCGACCCAGGCGAAAAAGAGCGGCAACATTCTGTGGATGAGCGTCGCGGACGGCATGCTGGCGGACACGTACGAGGTGCAGGGGCAGACGGCGCAGGCCCAGCTGGCGCGCCAGGCGGGCGTGCAGTACGCCAACGAGTCGTGGGAGCGGACGCAAATATAGGCGTGAAGCGTGAAGCGTGAAGCATGAAGCGTTGAAGCGTGACCGGCGTGTGTGTGTGGGCAACGACCTGAGAGATTGCTTTTTATTGTTCTTGTTCTTATTGTTGTTTTACAAAATTTTCCGGGCGGGCAATGCCTTCAACGTTTGGCTCGATAGGCAGAAGCGAGGCGACGGAAGTCATGATTACGAGGCGCAAATTATTATACACACACTATTTTTTTTTCGGGAGAGGACAAAAGAAAAGACGCAAGGCGAAGGCAAAAACCGCAGTCTGCTTGTACAGCCGAAGAGACGACAAGCGAGAGGAGACGCATGATACCACAGGAGGTACATGGGCGTGGGATCTGTATATTTTATTCGCGGGCTACTTCGGTTTTCGGGCCTTTAGTTTTGATTTTGTCGAATACCATCGTTTTCTTTCATCCATGCTCCAAAGCCCGATTTTATTTTCGTTTCTTTACGAATATGGCTTTCTTCTGTTCTATTTGCTAAAGAAAATGTTTTCTTTTGTTTCGTTTAGGTCGAATTTCAAACTAACAAAAAGTAAAGAAAGTCGTTGGACGTCATCATATCGTTTATTTGCAAATGGAAAGAACCCAAATGGAACGAACCCAAAACAAAAGAAACAAAATGATACTTCTCAACATGCAACGGTGTACTTTGTACCGGATAATTATATCGTAAGTTAAATTTACGTCGTAAGACGTGAACGAGGTTCGTCACTAGCGCCGTAGTTATTCCTTACTTTATATGACCACTTAAGATCGTCCTTTCTTTAACGGACCAGTGGCGCAATGGTAACGCGTCGGATTCCAGTAAAATGGTGCTTCCCGAAGATTGTCCGTTCAATTCGGGCCTGGTTCAAAATGTGTTCTTTTTTTTGGCCTCTCGACTTTGTTTTATATTTTTATTTACGCGTTCATGAGAGTTACCATTTTACTCTTACTATTTTTTCTTTTTCTTTTCTTTTCTCTTTTCAAATTTTTCTTGCATTCGCAACTTCGTACCTATTCACTTCATTCTCTGACCATCCCGCAATGTCCACGTCAGTGCCTGAAACAAGAAACCCTGGAGCCTCGGAACGCTGGAACGCTGGAACCCTGCTCCCTGTCCATGATTCTTGTGACAGTTATGCGGTCGTAATGGACAACGCACACTGAAGCATTCCCGGCGGACCCTGAGTTTATGCTCCTCCTCTAGGGCGCACCTGATCTGGTCTTGTGCCTCGTCACGCGCACTTGTGGCGGATGCACCCTATAAGCACGCTGTGAAGCAATGGAGAGATCGTTGAAAAGCTATTGGCCATAGCTTCGTGGTATGTTGCAGGTCTTACTTCCTGCTGCACATGGCGTTATCGGTGGCGCCTTTGATACACCTTCCGTTTAGGCCTGGCGCGGAAGCCAAGAGACGCGGGAGAGCGCCAAAGGCCCCATTGTTGCGCCCTAAAGCGCCCTAAAGCGCCCTAGACTGGAATATTACAGGGGACCCTCCTTCGCTCTACTCTTCGAACATGATAACGACGGTGACACTCTGCGCACCTCACATGCTCACATGCCCTCTTTCAACCGACGGTGAACCGGCTGGACTGCAGGTCTCCGTAACGTCGTCCGAACCCTTCTTTCTGCCATCCTAATCTGTTGTCGCGTGCCATTTGTCGACGCCCTTGTCCTCTTCCTCCTGATCATGAAGCCTTGAACACGCAGTAGTCGAGATCCCCGACACAGAGGCTGCGTCCATTTAATGGTCTTTGAACCGTCTCCCGCATGCCGTCGCGTCATTGTCTGCCAGCAGCGTTCGCCCTGATTTACCCGGCGCCCACGTCCTCAGCATATACGTTGACGGGCGTCTACTGCTATTCATCTCACTTGCCTCCTTCCTGATTAATCTCGGCAGGGCGCTCTTGCTGGAACGGTTTGTCTCATACTTCGCACAAGGCAGCAGCGATCGACCTGCAACGGCTCTCGTTCTTCCTTCGCCCATCACAATAGCGACCACATCTACATCCTACAACTCTCCTTTGCCGACTCGCTGTACACACGATACACAACGGCGAGATGACATCCGACACGCCACACGGCGCCGGCGTCGGCCACAGCCGGGTCCAGAGCGACTCGCCGCTGTTGGGCGGCAGCCCTGCTGCAACACCTGTCGCTTCAGCAGGATTCCGTGCCCGCATCGGCTTGGCCGGCGTGGCGCGTCGGACTCTCGGCATCAGCATGCTCATGGTCACTGTTTTTCTCTGGACTGCCTCCAACTTTTTGGCAAGCGTACGTCTTCTGTTGTCTGGCGTCGGCTTGTCGTCCCTGCGCTAAGATGACGTTCCTGCTGACAAAACCCGCTGCAGTTCATCTTCTCCGACAGTACATATAGCAAGCCGTTCTTCATGGTCTACCTCAACACGTCCGTCTTTGCCCTCTCGCTCATCCCCATGGGCCTCTCCTTTTTGCGGACACACGGCGCCCGCCACACGAGGTGGGCCCTCTACAATCTGTTGGCCGAGCTGCGGGAGGACGTGCGCGACCAGGTGTCATCTCTAGCGCGGCGGGGCTGGACGTCTGGGCGCCGAGGGGAGGAGGATGACGCCGCGAACAAGCTGCTCGAGGACGGCGAGGGCGTCGACGGCAGCGTGCGCCGACGGCACCGGGGCGCGTCCAATGCGGGCCTGCTCCGTGGCGAGGGCGAAGGCGAAGGCGAGGGCGGCTACGACAGCGGCTGTGAGAACGACTCCGACTCCGACCTCGAGGCCGCGGCCGGTGCGGAGCCCGAGGCCCCGCCACCGGGCATGACCGCCAGCATGATTCTGGCCGCCGGCGGCCGCTACGACAAGCTGACCGTCCGCCAGACCACCTGGCTCAGCCTCGAGTTCAGCATGCTGTGGTTCTCCGCCAACTACCTTGCCGTCGCCTGCCTCGAGCACACGAGCGTCGCCAGCGCCACCATCTTCACCTCCCTCAGCAGCATGTTCACGCTGCTCTTTTGCGCCGTCTCGGGCGTCGAGGCCTTCACGCTGCGCAAGCTCGTTGGCGTCGTCGCGTCCGTCGTCGGCATCGCGCTCGTGTCGTCCATCGATCTGTCGGGCAAGAGCGACGAGAACCGCGGCCAGTTCCCGCACAAGTCGCCCGCCGAGATCGCCGCCGGCGACGCCATGGCCCTGCTGAGCGCCGTCGTCTACGGCGCCTACGTGACCGTCATGAAGCAGCGCGTCGGCCACGAAGACCGCGTCAGCATGCCGCTCTTTTTCGGCCTCGTGGGCCTGTTCAATGTCGTGCTCCTGTGGCCCGGCTTCGTCCTCCTGCATCTGACCGGTGTCGAGCCGTTCGAGCCGCCTCCGACCAACCAGGTCTGGGCCATCATCCTGCTCAACTCGCTGTCATCCTTTGCCAGCGACCTGTCCTGGGCGTACGCCATGCTGCTGACGACGCCGCTCGTCGTGACGGTCGGCCTGTCGCTGACCATCCCGCTGTCCCTGGTCGGCGAGATGATCCAGTACAGCAAGTACTCGAGCGGCCTGTACTGGGTGGGCGCCTTCGTTGTCGTGCTCTCCTTTTTGTTTGTCAACCACGAGAGCCACGAGCCGGACGAGAGCCTTCTCGAGGAGGATCCAGCCACACGTTAAGTCGACGACCTCACGTTGATTTATTTCTGATACGATTTGCTTTTTTGGGTTTCTAGTCTTCCGTTTCTTCAAGACTTGGACATTGCGGGCGTTATTTTGGATGTTTTCGCCTTTTTTATTTTCGATACTCATGATAGCCATAGATATCTTTGCGTTTGATAAATTTTCAAAGCTTCTAAAAATGTTGGTCTACCATTGTACGGACGGCATGCTATATGTTAAAAACAAATGCGCGCTCAACCCTGTGCGGAAGCCGCTATGATGCAATGAATGCGAAGTGACATGTGGACGGGGAATATAAAATGCAACCGTATGAAATGGCAACGATGGCGGAAGACAAAATGCCGGAAGCCGCGATCTCTCTTGCTTGGGAACCGAGTAATAAAACGGCTTCCATATGAGAACCAAAACGCCAGTGACGCAAAACACATAAATGGTATAACCAAATGACAAAAGGAAAAAACGAAAACAGAAAAAGCAGGGGCCGGTCACTCTTCCTCGCACCATTCGTCCACATCGTCCTCCCAGTTCTCCCCCATGTCGGCCCAGCCTGACGCCCACCGGCGGCCCTCGCCCTCGCCACCACTGCGGAGAGCCGCCGCCTTCTCCTGGTCCTCGCGCCAGCAGCGAATGGCATGGTCGTCACCGACCGACACGAGACTGCCGTCGTGCGTCCAGCACACGGCACCGACCTCCTTGTTTTCATGGCCACGTACCAAGGCGGTGCCGTTGCGCACAATCGGAATCGTGTCGACGAGCCGGCCTGGCACACTGGACATGCTGTTGGTGCGGAAAAGGCCACCAGGTCGTCGGGGCGGGCCTGGCATGCTGGTGGTGGCTGAGGCGGCAGCAGCACCACCGCCATTGTTGCTGGTATCGCTGTCCGCCGCCACTGGACGCGGCAGCGAGCTTGCTCTGGAAAAGGGCGACGTGAAGATCGGCACCGGTGCGCTGTTGTCCAGACCGAAGACGGGGCCGCGGTCGTCGCACTGCTCGCCGTTGCCCAGAAAGTACCGCTCATCCGTCGGGAACAAAAGGGCACAGCCATCGCTGCTGCCCACGGCCAAGAGTTCGGGGCGGCCGTCCTTGGCGGGCCGCACGGCCGTCTTGACGTAAAACGACGTGGCGTGGAACTTGTCGTGCCGGAAACCGTAGAGCGGTCCGAGGCCCTCTTGCACGATGCCATTTCGGCGCCTGGGATGGTCGTTGCCCTTGGACGAGAGCTCGGGTGCGGAACCCAGGACAAGATGCGAGGTCGAGTAGGCGTAGACCGTATTGTCTTTGCAGAGGCCGTACAGCCGAGCACCGTCGGTGCTCAGACTCATGGAGGACATGCCAAACGGCCGCCACTGCGAGTGGCTCTCCGGCGGTGCGGTGGCCGAGATCGGGTTGCTCGCCTTTTGCCGCGACGTGTGCACGCTGCGGATGTCCCAGAGCTTGATGGACGCGTCGGCCTCGCAGGCCGACAGAAGTAGGTGCTCTTTGCCCGGTGGTAGGAACTGAATGGCGGTCACAGACACTTCGCCGACGCGGCCAGGCTCTTCCCACCGGGTCGTGACATCGGCTGCCACGGCGGCCTGCATGGCCTTGCGCATCTGGCGTGTCGGGCGTGTCGTCCGCGCATGGGCATCAAAGATGCTGTTGACCACACAGCCCTGGCTGATCTTCTTCGGAAGGCTGAACTGAAGACCGTGTGCTCGTTCTTCGACTGTAAATTCCTGCGCCGGGCCGCCTCTGCACCGCAGATCCCAGATCTTGACGCTGCCATCCCGGCCCGATGTTGCCAGGACGTTGCCCTCGCCTCGGCCCGGCTGGAAGCGCACCTGCTTGAGCGAGGCCGTGTGGTGGTCGAGGATGGAGATGGGCGTCTGTGTCATCATATCAATGACCTTGCCGGTTTGATCGCCCGATGCAGTGGCTAGGAGATAGTCGTCACCCGAAAATGCAAGATCGATGACTGCGTTGCCGTGTGCTAGGAAGGATATGTAGATGTCGCCGAAACTGGTGGATTCCTTGCCGTAGTTTTCCGTGCTGGTGTCGAGAAGCCGAACTCGTCCTTCCTCGTCGCCGACTGCAACAAGTCCATTTGCTAGAGTGTATGTTAGTCACCTGAAATAGAGAGAGAGGAGAACGCTGAGCATAAAATAAGAGAGGTGCATACTGTTGCAAGCTGCAGCACAGAATGGAATGCACCGGCCGTTCGGGACATCGTTGCTGGAACAATAGTGAAGGTCGTCGTGGGAGCTATAGAAGCTGGCGGTCTCAACTCTCCAGTCTAGAATACCATGTTAGTATACGCCTACTTGCTAACAACGCAGCAAAATATATACTCATAAACAGCGTACCTGCCACAGGCCGGGGAAGATGGTGGTTGCCAGCCCCGGATGGCATTCCATACTCCCGCTGGAGAAGCTGGCCAGCAAAGCCACGCCCAGACAGTGGCATCGTCCTCTTGAAAGATGGTCCAGAGAACGGCAGATCCGGCTCGCCGTCGTCAGACATGCTGAACTTGTCCTCGTCACATCCCGACTCGGGCTCGTCGACAAGGGCGGGCAGCGGTGACGAAGCCAGAGGGCTCAGCAGCATGGAAGCCACGGCTGTGTGCGATACGGGCTCTGGCGTGGCGGCATCGTGAAACACAGACGCGGGTCGAAGAGGCGACGTCTCGGGCGTTTGATGGCCCGTCTTGCGTCTTTTCGTTGTGCGAGGCAGGGGACTAGCCTCATCGACACAGCGATTGCTCTTGTCGCGGGCTGCCAGCGGGCTCGAACCAAAGTGCAATGGGCTGCTGGACGGATTCAGGTTCCGGTTCAGAGACCGGGCGGTGAGATCTCGGAGCGCCCGTCGAGCGGCACTGGGATCGGCTGAGACGCGAGACCGAGGGGTGAAGAAGCGGCGGAACTTGCGAGGGGTGATGGACGGCTGGCGGCGTTCTTTTCCACTTGCATCGGCAAAGGACGGGGCCGCCAGCCGGGGTGGCGAGGACATCAGCGCGGCATCATCACGAGATGTCAGGACAGGGTCGATGGCAGACGGAGATTTGTTTTCTGCCATGATCCTGCCCTGCCACAGCAGCACCACGTTGCATAAAGCTGAGGATGGAGGTAGCTGAGCTCGGTCAGGCTATAGAAGTAGTCGGCGAGGTGAGAGTCTGGGGATGCAGATGGCGGTACACGGTTGAGATAATGAGGTCAAGATGAAGAGAAGTTGAAGAACGAAAGATGCTGAATGGACGAAGCCGAAGAATGCAAGAAAAAGCAAGGGCGACTGGTCTGGAGCACGGTGAGCTTTCCAATTAACGCGGCCGACGCTTGGCCACCGCGGAAAGTCGTGTGGCGGGGAAGGCACGACCAGGCATGGCGCCTATGGGGCGAAGGTGGTTCTGGCAGGGAAGGAACGCGATGGACACGCGCTCACTTAACGATGTCGCGAGCACTTACAGCGTGAGCCAATGAGAAGGCGCCATTTTGACCAAGCTCCTGCCTTTTGCGGGTCGCCGCCATCGCAAGGCGTCTCCGGCCAGGGCACTGTACTGCATGCAATCTACGATTCTGGAAAGGGAGGTTCGAATTAAAGACGAGATAAGCCCAATGACGGCTGAAATGAGGGAGGGCGGACAATTCCCTGCCAAAGAGTGAAAGGGCGAGAAAGCAGCTCGCTGAGCGTCGAGTCAACAAGCTTAGTCATTTTCTAGGTAGCGGTCCATCGCGACTTCCCGAAACGCTGTTTGGTTTGGGCAAGCACAATCGCACCGCGTTGCCCCACTTTTATTTCTCGCCCGCGTTTATTGGCGGTGAGCCGATAAGATAAAAAAAAAAAAAACTGGCAGAAGGGTGCGGGAGCAAATTTTAGGTGCAACGGCCTGAAATCTAATAGCGAAAAAATAGAGGCATCGCCAAGCGACAGACGTCGGTCTTTTCACAACGACCAACGAGGTGCATTCCCACGCCCTCGCACCGACGATCACATACGAAAGCCGATACACCATATAGCGACATCCGAAGCGACTCTTCTTATCGAAATACCTGCCACAGCCATTCGCCGGCACACTCGCTTCGCCCGCGGCCGCCGTCAAGATGGTTGAGAAGAAGCATGGCAAGGGCCGTCTGGACAAGTGGTACAAGCTGGCCAAGGAGAAGGGCTACCGAGCCCGTGCCGCCTTCAAGCTGATTCAGCTCAACAAGAAATATGGCTTCCTCGAGAACAGCAAGGTCGTCCTCGATCTGTGTGCTGCGCCAGGTGTATGTTTCGTCTATGCCCTGTTTGTATCATGTGCATTTGCGTTTTCTGTTTACCTGCTAACAAAGTAGTCCTGGTGTCAAGTGGCCGTCGAGACCATGCCTGCCAACGGCATCATCATCGGTGTCGATCTGTCACCCATCAAGCCGATCCCCAAGGTCATCACCTTCCAGAGCGACATCACGACCGAAAAGTGCCGCGCAACGATCCGGCAGCACCTCAAGAACTGGAAAGCCGACACTGTCCTGCACGATGGTGCCCCCAATGTCGGCACGGCCTGGATTCAGGATTCGTTCAACCAGTCCGAGCTGGTGCTGCAGTCGATGAAGCTGGCGACGGAGTTTCTGGTCGAGGGCGGCACCTTTGTCACCAAGGTCTTCCGCTCCAAGGACTACAACTCGCTGCTGTGGGTCTTCAACCAGCTGTTTGCCAAGGTCGAGGCCACCAAGCCGCCGTCGTCGCGCAACGTGTCGGCCGAGATTTTCGTCGTGTGCCGCGGCTTCAAGGCGCCCAAGCGCATTGACCCGCGCTTCCTCGACCCCAAGGCCGTCTTTGCCGAGCTGGCCGACCCGACGCCCAACAACGAGGCGCGCGTGTTCAACCCCGAGGTCAAGAAGCGCAAACGCGACGGCTACGAGGAGGGCAACTACACGCTGTACAAGGAGATGCCGGCGAGCGAGTTCATCCAGACTACGGACCCCATTGCCGTGCTGGGCCAGTACAACACCCTGACGTTTGACCAGCCCAAGAACGGCGACGTGGCGCTGGCCGCGCTGGCCAAAATGGTTGAGACGACGGACGAGATCCGGCGGCTGTGCACGGATCTGCGCGTGCTGAGCCGGCGGGACTTTAAGATGCTGCTCAGCTGGCGTCTGCGGGTGCGCGAGCGGTTTGGATTCCCGACGAAGAAGACGGCCGCCAAGCCGCTGTCGGAAGAGACGGCGGCCGTTGACGACATGGACGAGGAGACCAAGATCGAGAAGGACCTGCAGGAGATGCGGGACCGCGCCAACTCCAAGACGAAGCGCAAGAAGCGGCGCGACAACGAGCAGAAGCAAAAGGAGATTGTGCGCATGCAGCTCAACATGACGGCGCCCATGGACATTGGCATGGAGCAGGCCGACGCCATGGGCGAGGGCGCGCTGTTCGGTCTCAAGAAGATGGACAAGACGACGGCCCTGCAGCGGATTGCGCGGGGCAAGATGGCGACGATCAACCCCGAAAAGGCGGTGACCGCGGCGGAGCACGACGACAGCGACAGCGGCATCGGCTCGTCGGCGGAGACGGACGAGGACGAGGACGACGAGGACGACGAGGAGGACCGCCTCGAGCGGGAGCTGGACGGCCAGTACGACCAGTACCAGGAGCGCCGGGCCGCTGTGGACGCCAAGCACAGAGCCAAGAAGGCACGCGAGCATGGCGACGACGCCGAGTGGGAGGGTGTCTCGGCGGGCGAGAGCGACATTGAGGACAGCGACGGCGACCTCGAAGAGGACAGCAGCGATGACGACGGCGACGAGGGCGCGACCACCGCTGCGACCAAGTCTCTCCTGACGGACCTCGACAACAGCACACCCAACAAGAGCGGTCTGTCCAAACGCGCCCAGGACTTCTTCAGCCGGTCCGAGTTTACCGATATTATGGGTGACGTAGACGAGCTCGAGGAGGAGGAGGAGGAGGAAGACGATGACGACGACGAAGTCGAGGAGGAGCAGGATGGCGAGTACGAAGAGGTGCAAAATGCAGAGGAGGTGGAGGAGATTGAGATTGACGAGAACGATGAGGACGAGGACGAGGACGACATTATGCCTACGAAGCAGGAGGTCGGCTCGGACAGCGAGGACGACGGCAACTTTGAGGTAGTCAAGCGCAGGCCGGTCGGCGACGAGGACGACTGGGAGGACGAGGACAGGCGCCGCGCTACCGCCGACGACAGCGTGGGCGTGGACATTATCACGGCCGAGATGATGACGCTCGCGCACGATCTGGCGCTAGGCCGCAAGACCAAGCACGACGTCGTCGACGACCTGTACAACCGCCGCGCGTTCCGTGACAAGGACGGCCTGCCCGACTGGTTCCTCGACGACGAGTCCAAGCACGACAAGGTGCAGCGGCCCATTACCAAAGCGGCTGCCGACGCCATCAAGGAGAAGATGCGTATGCTGAACGCGCGGCCGATCAAGAAGGTGCGCGAGGCGCAGGCGCGCAAGAAGTTCAAGGCGGCGCAGAAGCTCGAGAAGCTCAAGAAGAAGTCGGAGATGCTGCTAGCGGACGAGGGCATGACCGAAAAGGAAAAGGGCGACTCCATCAGCAAGATGCTCAGCAAGGCCGCCAAGAAGAAGCCCCATATCCCCAAGAAGGTGGTCGTGGCGCGGGGCTCCAACCGAGGCATCCAGGGCCGACCCAAGGGCGTCAAGGGCCGCTACAAGATTGTCGACCCGCGCATGAAGAAGGACACGAGAGGTCTGAAGCGTGCGGCCCAGCGGGGCAACAAGAGACGCAAGTAGATGCGGCGCGGCCGCGTTTGTATTTGCCGGGTATCTAGATTTTCTATAGCATACGTATTTGTGCATTTTTTCCGGCGTTGGCATTTTGCACTCCTTTTTTTCCCCATAGACTCAAAAAGTTGCTCCTTGTCTCCTACTATTGTTCTTTGCTTTGGTATACCGCTTTGACGAAGGACGTCAAAGGCAACAATGGCCCTGTGAATTCCATATCGTACCTGGCGTTGTTAGCGTGTCAGCGGGTGTTGGCCACAGTCTGGCAGGACCGTTCGTGGAGAGAACCATACCAGTAGTTGACGGCAACGCAGATGCCTTCGTCGGACGCGGTTTGCGACACTTTGTGGTACCACATTGCCGGAAGGTAGAGCATGTCCCCTGGATTCAGCGTCACCCGCATCGGCTCAGCCAAACCGGAATATGGCGTTGTGTTGGCGCTGGGTGCGTCTGGGTCCCAGACGGCAAACGGGACACGATTGTTAGGGCCGTCAGCCCCCTCTGGAGCCAGCGTCAGCCCGCCGTCGCTCCGCGCATAACTGTACTGCGGCAGATACTGCTCGTTGACACAGGGCTGGCACAGCGGCGGCAGCAAGACAAAGTGCTTCTGGCCGAGGATCTGCACGTAGATGTTCTCGTAGTTGTCGCGGTGCATGGCCGTGACCGAGTGTGAGTTGCCAATCCACAGATTGATGGCTTCAGGCGCACGCTGCAATGCAATCCGCGCAAACGGAATGTCCTTCTGGACGTGTGCAAAGACAGAGGCATACTCGTGCCTCAGATTGTCGTTTTCTACCGGATGGCGTCAACATGGCGGGCCCCCTTGTCTGGCATGTGGATCGATTCGAACGGCCAGCACTCACGAGTCTGCGCATAACGGGTCTCAGCTCCTTCCGGCAGCTGGCCCTTCTCCTGCCTTACGACATAGTCGACAAAGCCGACAAACGTCTGGTCCTCTTCCCACGGCTTGGCAAACACAGCATCACCGTCCGGGCCGGGCGTCGGTGCATCCGCGTATCTGGAGCAAGGGTCAGTACGAAGATCACAGGCGGACAGGCAGGGCACAGAGGACGGACCCATTCGGCGTCACGGCCACGTTGACTGTATGGTCGGCGAGCGTTTTGCGGAGAAACGGCACAGACCAAGTCTGCGCGGCAGGCCAGGCGGATGCGCCTCCCCGGATGACAAAGGGCGTGTTCCGGGCGACATAGCGCATAAACTCGAGCGGGCTGGGCTCGCTGCCCCCGTTGTCGAGCTCGTCGATTATGCTTCCATTGAGCTCAAAGTAGCTGGTGATGAGCTCGGCCACTGGATCCATGTCACGGCGTTGTGTTGGGCCGTCGAGCAGGCTGTGAATCAAGGCAACAGCGACGGCACGCGCTTTCCTGAATGGTAGTAAAAAATGGGAGCAAGTGCGCCCGTAGTGGGGCTGGGCATCGCGCCTGCCGCAGGAGCTTGCGCGAAGCATTACCTACGAGTACTTCTCCCAACGGAGATGGCTCGATGGCCTCACAACATGCTTGGCTTTCCAATGCGTTTTATCTGGGTGATTGAATACAGTACTTTAAGTCAAGGCTAGACCAGATTGCTGCTGTAAAAGGGCTCCATCGAATTTCCGACTGCCTTTGGGGCACCTTCCCTGCAACTGGGAAATGCCATTCGCACTTTCCCATCGCATTGGGATGAGAAAATCGATCGGGAAGGAGTGGCATGGCTCTTTCCTGTCGCGGCACGACTGTTCGCCTGACTCGATTGTTTACCCCTGAATCCCCATCCCATCGCCCGCCTTTTGGCCCATGCTGCATTCTTGGTCTGTTTCGTATTTTACAGCTCCTCGTCTTCACAAGTGTCTCTTTGTTCCACAACGTCCAGCGACAGCCATCTCGCTTAAACCTGCTTCTCTGCAGACTGGCAGCAAGTTCGCTCTCCGACTAGCAAATATCGTGTCGCTCGCCACCCTTGCATAAAACATTCTGCGGATGTCGCACAGCAAAGAGACGCATGCATTGGGGTCCGTGGCAAGGACGATGACGACGACAATTGCCCAGGAGCCGCCTGAGTTTGTTGTGGATACGACTCCCGGACACAGACTGGGCGGCTGTTTCACGCTCTGCCTTGGCCGTGTTTCGTTTTGAATTGGCAAGCGAGTTGAGACGAGTCTGAGCCCATCCGTCACGAGCGTCGGCGACGACTGGCAGTTCTTGCTTCTCCAGCATTCGATTGACTCTTGTGAGTTGTTCTTATTTCCTTGGACTAAATCAAGCATGTAACATCTTATTTGTGGATTGCTAGGTGGATATTCTGGCTTCAGAAGCAGCGCGTTGCCGCATTTGTCTGCCAATATATGCATCATGCCCCTCCGTTTCGTGTTTCGTGGTGTCCAGGATCCGCTCTCTTAGTGGTCAGATCCATCGTCCCGTCACACCACCCTAGTGTGCTTTGACACTATCGGGTTGTACGATGTACAATCGAAAATTACAAAACCCCATCTTTCAAACATGGTTTTCTCTGCCCGCTGCGACAGCTAACGGTTCCTGCATCCATCCTGCACGACTCTGATCATCCAGCAACAGCGGACATCCTTCGACCAACAGCGTCGAAGCCGACACGCCAAACTCCGCCAAACACAGCCATAAGTTTCTCAAATAGCACCCTTTCCCTCGTTATTGGCGAATTCCCCTCTGTCTTGCATCAAGCTGGACGACGCCAGTTCCTCATCACCGACCACCATTAGACCTACGCTCACGAATCAGTGGCAGGGGCTTTTTGGAATTCTGTTTGGGCGTTTGTGAGCTAGCGTGCGCTCTTCGGATGACCAAAAGGCACCACAATTCTCATTACCTCGAAACGCGCGGACCTACAAAGCCCGCGCGAACACGAAGGCAAGAAACCAAAGTGCGCTCAACGGCCAAGCTGCTCGCCTTTCGCAACTGTAAAAATACGTCCAACTTCCCTTGCAGTCTGCACTCCCGACAAGTCACCATCAGGTCTTTCCTCGCATTACTGTGGATCCACTGTGTCTCTTCCCTTGTTCTCAACGGCACTATCCACAATTTTTTTGGCACGATTTCAGGCCGGGCAACATCCCAGCCTACCTTCAATCGTCCCTTTCCGCTGGCCTGGGCCGTGCTGTATTATCGTTGATCACCTAGCGGGATGACGTTTTCAGTTTGTCTCTAAAACTCGCCCTTCCCTCTCTTCATGCCATGTCTGGACAACTCCTCTTCCTCGATCGCGGACCATCTGTCGAATGTACGCCTTCGTCGTCTAGACTCTTTCTTCAACTGGATGCGAACACCTGCCTTCACCACTACCGCCCTTGTCATCTACAATTCCCCAAGACGGCAATCAACCTCCGCCCTATTTCTAGCTCGTCGGCCTCTACGTCACTCTAACATTTCACCTCTTGCCACCCATGCTTCGTTTCCCATGTCGGATACCGCAAAGCCACCGGCTGTCTTCCTTTCCGCCTTCGACACACTGCAACCACCGCAGTGATGCTTTGGTATTTTCTCTACCCGCTACGGGGGTATGTCCATCGTCATGGCAGCTGAGGAGCGTGACCTTTTCCCGCGAAATGTGCCATCCGACTAACCACCTGCTACAGGACGACGAGTGCCCCAGGTCTCGTCCCCAATAATCCTTTACGACATATTCTCTCACGCTACGGTGTATATATCGCACGACATATTGCTACGATCCTCCTCATCTTTGTAGCTATCGCTACGGCTCTCATCTACCCGATCCCGTTTCTCTACGCCCCCGATTTCACCAGCGGCGCCTCAGGGCTACCGCACCACGTGTGGACCAATGCACAACCTGTGAAGACCGGCCTCATTGCCACAGAACCCAATGTTTTTATGCGCTCCATATGGGTCCACGGCAGCTACATGAAAGCCCTGGAGCGCAACGTCCTCCTCGGCGCACTGGAGCTCCAAGACGAAATCCTCGGGCCAACGAAAGGTTTTAACCCAAGGATCTTAACGAACAACGTCACTGTCCGCGATCCCCTTGCGAATCTCTCTGTTCTCGAGCGTGACACACTCCACGTCGTCAATGGCTTGACCAACCAGTCGTGGTTCTTTCATTCGCCGTTGCTCTACTGGTCGAACGACCACGACTTGATCGCAACCGACCCCAATATCCTCGCCACTGTAAACGAGCACAAGAATCAGCATACATCTCTCAACGTCACTTTGCGACACTCTGTTGTCTTCAGCGGCAAGAGATTTGAGGACCGCGCCCTGGTCGCCGCCGACGCCATTGTCATAACTCTGATTCATCTTCGCGATTCCCCTGTTGGACGGCAATGGGAACGAAAGGTGGCCGAACTTGCCACCCATGTGACTGACAAATGGGACATCTACCCCCAAGATGCCCGTAACCTGTCCAGCCAGCTCTACGAGTTTCAATTTCTCCCCATCTCGATACAGGACTCGGTCATGCTGACCTTGGCGTACTGTTTGACGTTCGTCTACGTCATCCATAACCTCTCCAAGATTCCAGCAATCAAGTCTCGACCTGGCCTTATGGTGACGTTTGTCACGCAAATATTTGTCTCGATATTGTCGAGCTTCACGGTGTGCGCTATCCTCCAAATCGACCTGTCTCGCATCCCACGCGCCGCCTACCCGATTGTAATTATCTCCATGAGTCTGGAGAATATGCTTCGACTTATCAACGCTGTCATCGCTACAAACTCGGAGGAAAGTACCAGTAGCCGAATTGGCACGGCTTTTGGGGAGACTACGCACATTGCTCTTGCTAGTGTTGTGGAGCATCTCGTGCTTCTCTGGGGCATCTCGAAGCTCGTCACAACCGGCCTTTCGGATTTTTGTGCATTTCTCGCCATTGCTATTGTGTTCGACTTCTTCTACTTTTCCACTTTCTTCCTGGCTGTCCTTAGCGTAGAGGTGCGACGGTCAGAACTTTCCGACTTCCTCGAGAAATCGTCATCAACAAAGAGAAACCAGCGGCCGCCTGGCCGGTCAATATATCCGGATGTTTTTGTCTCCCCCCAGAAATCGATTTCGCGGAAATCTTGGATGACAGCCGTTCTCCAGGGCCGCATTGACGTTTCCACGCGCATCGCCGGCACGATCATCCTGCTCGGCTTTGTCATCATTGCCCAGTGGCATTTTTTCGAGAACGAGACCATATCACACACGTTGAACCGCATGTTCACCTATGGAATAGGTTATGGTGGTAGTAAAAATAATCTGACCGACTGGAGTAGCGCATCTTCTCAGCTCCGGGGCCTCCACCAGGCCCGCAGCTTGACATCGTGGCTTCGTCTTCAAGACCACGAGACAGCACGGGAGGTCATCCGTGTCGTGAAGCCAGAGGCACACAGTTATATTGCTCGCGTGTACGAGCCTCTTGTTCTTGTCTTGAAGGGAAGCGACCGCATGCAGTCTGTCACCGAGCGCCCGTTCCTACCAGCTGTGTACGACTTTTTTCGCCACCAATCGACGCCGTTCCTGGTTGTGATTTTGGTCCTCACAGCAGCCATGCGCATCTTTTTGAATTACCTGCTTTGGGACGAGATGGCTGATATTAGTGGTGACGTCGATGCACCCAACGAGCCGACCTTGTCCGTCAAGACGTTGGACCAAGGCCATACCCTCGACGTGGCCCTCTTGGCTGCAACGTCCGACGGCCTGGTTGTTTCTGTCGGCCTGGATCGCTGGATCCGTGTCTGGAACTTGCCTCATGGTGGCGTTAACTACCCTTTGAGAAAACGCGACGCGCTCTCCGACGACCCCTTTCCAGTGCTTCTCGCCATCGACAACGACTCGACATGGCTTGCGATCTTGTCGCACGATAACGTCATGCTATGGAATCTGGAGACCAAGGAATGGGGCCCGTCCATTGCTATCGATTTATCTGGACAGAAGCCAGAAGCCTTCTTCTTCATGCCCCGCCAAAGGACTGATTTGGCTCGCTCGCTCGTTGTGGTTCGACGCAATGGCACGCTCACTGAGCTGTGGGTCGATACGGGCGAAACGCTGGACTCCGCCATTTGTAAAATCACGCTCTTGTCCGCGGTCTACTTCCAACCGCTGCATTCACCAGCGACAGGACCCTCCGATTCCGGCTGCATGGCTATCATTGCAGTCTCACAGAATGGCTGTGTCCACCGCGCCACTCCCACCCATCGCGGGTGGATCTCCGAGGAAATCAAGCAACAGACTGACAATGAGGAGCACGCCCACTCTGTCGTTGCTTTGCCGCTCTTTTCGGCCTACTTGGTCGTCAGACCACACTCGGTGGACATGGTCGACCTTGCCACGTCTGAGACGCTTCACACCTTTGTGTCCCACTTTCAGATTAAGCCTCACTCGTTGCGGTGTATTTTTTCGACGAGGAGGCATTCCAAACGAAGCTCTCCAAAGCTGAGCTACTTCAGCCTCATATATACATGTGCCGAGTCAGGGAACTGTGTCATTCAGACCTATTTGCCACAGGACGACGATGGATCCATCTTGTTCTCACAGGACGATCTGTCAGATACGTCTTCAACAGACGGTGCGCCTAGCTGCATGTGGCACGAGACGCGGCAGACCATCGAAGAGGTACCTAACCCCGGCCTTTGGGAAGCTCTACCTAATGGATGCGTTATTGGTGTCCGACAAACGTCAATCCTTGGTCAGCATAGCGGCGGAAACCGCAGCGGCGCAACTGGCTCGGAAGCGGTTATAAACAGGTCCAATATTCTCCGACGGCGAGGAGCCACGTGCACCACGTCAGCCACTTCTTCGCCTAGGCCTTCCCAAAGAAAACTTGATTACTCCAGTGGACGGGACAGCTGGGAGGCCTGGACCATTTGCACTGTTGTTGACTCGGCCAAAAGCATAATTGACACAGTTCCGGGACGCAGCAACAACGGTGATGCATCGGCTTTTACCAGGATGGCCGCCACGGCCACGGCCACAAGCACCACCAACGCGAGTAGAGACAAGAACTACATGACGCATCCGATGGCCGTGGATGAGAGCGAGCTGCTGGTTACAGAACTTGGGCCAATTGCCTGTGTGGGCGCTGGCACGATTGCGCTGGGACTTGGCGCGGCCATTAAAATCATCACGATGGGCCACGAGCGGTTCGGCAGCCCGGCCGAGATGCTTGAGGAGGCAGCTGGGCAGATGATGGAGACCAGCAGCGTGGCCAACCGACGACGCAAGAACCGGTCGAATCAGAGAGCGATGGTGACATAGGCATGGTTTGGGTGCATTTGGCTGGCGTTTAAAAAGGCGAGGCATTTGAGCGGCACGATAACTGGCAGCGCGACTTTCTTGCATATTGTAATTGTACGATTTGATACCACTGTTTATGATGACGACGCTTAAGCATTATGTTACTTTTTGGATACAGGTCTTGGAAGGCGGGTGTGTTACTGAGTGAACGGCGAGCTTCGATACCGACGGACAATGCACGCAGACACGTTTCGTGACAGAGATGTCGACATCGCTAGTTCTACAACTGACGAAGATTATACCAGATTAGGAGGGACAGGACACGAGTCAGAAGACAACGGCCTGTTCAACATTCGATGCCGACCATCGACTGAACCCAAAGTCAGCGCTGACTCGTTTGTCAGGGGTCCAGGTTGTGCCGTGCCGGTCCTTGTGGGCCTGGCCAATTAACTTACAGCGGAAGTTGATAACCCAAAGCTCCACCAGTCTCCAACTTCCTGGTTCGACTGCGGGGGACTCGGCACACCAGGAGGACCAGCCGGCAGAGGCGGTGGGCTGTATTTACGTTTTGTGGTGTGAGGAGGGCAGGATCGTCAAGGTACACGACGACAGGCTCAACTCGAACTTGAGGGACAGAAATCGATTCGAATAATAAATTGAGGCATCGCGAAATCGAGCAGTCGAGGGACAAAATAGCACGAGACACAAGTACAACGGCACACCACCGCCGCCATGATCTATCAATCGCCGTTTCCGGCGCCGCCGACGCCACGGGATGTTTCGATTTCGCAGTTTTTGGTGCGCACCAACCCGGATGACGTGCCGGCCGACAAGCCGATCATCTGCGACTTTGAGAACCCGAGCCACAAGTTGACATATGGCGAACTGCGGACGCGGGCGGCGCAGGGTGCGGCCACACTCCGCACGGCGCACGGCATGAAGGAGGGCGACGTGGTGTGTCTGTTTGGGCACAACTCGGTCAACTGGATGCTGTTGTGCCACTGTGTGCTCTGGGGCGGCGGCTGTTTTGCGGCGATCAACTCACTGGCGACGCCGTATGAGCTGGTGCACTACTTTTCGATTGCCAAGCCGAGCATCATTGCGGTCGACGCGGCACTCCTCCCGACGGTGCAAAAGGCGCTGGCAGGCGCTCCCAAGACGCCGAGCAGCGTGGCGCCCAGGATCATCGTCATTGAAGACGGGCAACACGGTCAGTTGCCGGCACCCTTGGCAGCTCTACCCAAGTTCCCGCGCGACTTCATCCGGTTCCAGCACCAGTCGGTGGCAGCGTACGACCTGGGTGGGCGCGACAACAGCACCGTCATGGCCGGCATGTGCTTCAGCTCGGGCACGTCGGGCAAGCCCAAGGGCGTGATGCTGTCGCACCACACGCTCATCGCGCAGCTGCTGAGCTCGCGCGCGACCAACCCGTTTATCAACAACGCGCACGTCAACGAGGTGTTTTACCCGCCGTTTGGCCACATCTACGGCATGGTGGCGTGCGTGCTGTTCTCGGCGTGGGTCGGGCACTACGTGGTGGCGATGAAACGGTTTGACTTTTTGCCGTACCTGCAGCGGTGCGCCGACATTCGGGCGTCGGTGCTGCGGCTGGTGCCGGCCACGGCGACGCGCATGACCAAGGACCCGGCCGTGCGGGCGCTGGACCTGACGAGCGTGCGCACGGTCATGGTGGCGGGCGCGGCGCTGTCGTCGGACACGGTGCGCACGCTGCAGCGGGACCTGCTGGACCCGCAGGCGGTGGTGCTCAACGGCTACGGCATGACAGAGGTGACCATTGCGATGCTGCGCGAGACGCAGAGCCACCGTGCGGGCAGCCTGGGGCGCATTGCGGCGGGCACAGAGATGCGGATCGTCGACGACGCCTTCCAGGACGTGCCGCGCGGCACGGACGGGCAGTGTCTGGTGCGCGGGCCGACGATGTTCATGGGCTACAAGGACAATGTGGCCGAGACGGAGGGCTCGTTCTACACAGACCCCGTGACGGGCGACCGTTGGTTCTGCACGGGCGACGTGGTGCAGATGGACGACGACGGGTTCCTGTGGATGACAGGCCGCAAGAAGGAGCTGATCAAGTTCCGGGGCAACCAGGTGCCGCCGGCCGAGCTCGAGGCGATTCTGCTGGAGCACCCTCTGGTGACGGACGCAGGCGTGTGCGGCGTGTTTGACAAGGCGCTGGACACGGAGGTGCCCGTGGGTGCGGTGACGCTGGCCCCGTCGGTGGCGGCCGCGGATCGACCCGCCGTTCTCAAGGAGGTTCGGGCGTTTATGGACGACAGGGTGTCGCCGTACAAGAAGCTGCGGGGCGGCCTGTTCCATCTGGACGCACTGCCCAAGGGCACGACAGGCAAGCTGCAACGGCGGGACATTCTGGCTGCTCTTGCGGCGGTGCAAGACAAGGCGAAGTTGTAAGGGGAGGGGCGGTCGAGAATGGGCAGGTAGCACCAAATTGTGTGCAAATGTGGTAGAGTGTTTATAGAGAGAGAGCGTATGTCAGTCTGTGTCCCGTTTTGTTTATTTATCTGATCGTTGCCAGTTTACTTGTTTCTTTTCTTCTCATGACACCACATTGGGCCGTTTATGCACTTGTCTGGTGCAGTAGCGGCGGATATACGACTCCGGTTGGCGAGGAGGTGTTTGCTCCAAATTGTCGATGCACCCAGCTGACACTCTTCCTTTACACGCAACACAGCATACTCCCATCCTTCCGAACACACACGCTCAACCACCACGACGTCGCCACCATGCAGCACGCCACAGACGCGGACATGGCCGCTAGGGCGCGCGCTTTTGTGCAGCAGCAGGCGGATGAAGCAGCCAGCAAAGGCACCACCGAGACATGGTACTGCATCACGGCCTGCGCTTTTGCGGCCTGCAACCAGGGCGGCTTCGTGGGCGACGTGTACAAGGCCGCCATTGCCTCCAGCGACCCGGACGACATCGCCCACCAGCAGCTGGTGCTCCGGCGCATCAAGGAAGCCCTGCTCAAGACGAGCGTCATCTTTGGCATCCCGCGCACCATCAACGCCTTTCGCGCGCTCGTCCGGGCCCTGCCATCACCGGCGGCCAATGAGGTCGCGTCCGTCCGCAGCCACATTGCGCGCCCTGCCGATACCGACGCGCGCGGCCTTGCGTACATGCGCAACATTTTCCGGGCGGACCTCGATCCCTTCCTCGACACCATGGACCAGTACTGGCCGGACCTGCGCACACTCGTGGTGACGACCATCTACGGCTACTACCAGTCGGACACGACGGTGCTGGGCGCCGTGGCGACGAGCCAGCTCAACATTGCAACGCTGGTGCCCATGGACGTGACGGCCGAGGTGGCGTGGCACATGCGCGGCGTGATCCGCAACGGGGGCACAAGGGACGACCTAGACTATGCCTTTGCGACGGCCATGGCGGCGTGCGAGATCTGCGATGTGCGCCTCAAAAACACGATGCCGCGGCCAGAGGACGTCGTCAACGAGGAGCGGTTGTTTTAGCGGTGGTGCCATCTTGGACGAACATGGGCAGCATCAAGTACGTACTGTTGAGGTTTAGGTTTATTTTGTTATTTTTTTGCGCTTGCTCTTTTTCTATTCAAACTATGCATGATCTACGTCCTCCGCCGGCTTAGCAAATCCACCCGCCGTCGACGCAGATGGCCGTGCCCGACACGTACGTCGACTCGTCGCTCAGCAGGTACGCAATCAGGTGGGCCACCTCCTCCGGCCGGCCCGCGCGGCCCAGCGCGTTCTCGTGCGTGCTCGACAGCACGCTCTGCCCCGTGTGGGTGGTCGCGCCGCTGGCCGTGACAATCTCGCGCGCCTTGTGGTTCATGGGCGTGTCGATGGGGCCCGGGCAGATGCAGTTGACACGCACGCCGCGGTAGCCAAACTCCTTGCAGGCCGATCGCGTCAGCCCGACCACCGCGTGCTTGCTCGCCGCGTACGCCGCGTTCTTGGCCCGGCCCGTCACGCCCGCAATCGACGACGCGTTGACAATGCTGCCGCCGTCGGCGACCACGCGCGTCTGCGCCTTGAGGCAGTGCATGAGCCCCGTGGTGTTGACGCCCAGCACAAAGTCCCACTGCTCGAGGTCCTGGTCCGCCAGCGTGTGGATGCCAATGTCCTTGGGGATCACGCCGGCCATGTTGGCGGCGCCGTCGAGCCGGCCAAACGTTTGCGTGGTCGCGTCGATCCACGCCTGCACTTGATCGTACTTGCGCACATCCACGACCCGCGTCAGCACATTGTCGGCGCCCGCGGTGGCGCGCAGCTCCGCGGCGGCCTTGTCGAGGCCGGCCTGCGAGACGTCGGCGAGGGACAGCTTGGCACCCCGGGCGGCGGCGAGCTGGGCAAACGCCAGGCCAATGCCCGAGGCAGCGCCGGTGACGGCAATGACCTTGTCCTGGAGTTGTTGGGGCGACATTATGTGGGCGAAAGTTCGTGTGCGTAGGAGTGGTGACGATGTAAGTTGACCGACCAATTCAGAGAAAAATCAAGACACTCGACGGGATAGTTTCTAAAAAGGTTGTCGTCAAAACAAAGCAAGGAAACGATCACAGAACAATGACAACAACAGTCACCCACTTGGGGCCGCCGGCACAGCTGAATCATTTATATGACCAACTACCAGTCAATGTTGGAGAAAAGTGACAAAGTGACCAAAGAGAGGGGCAGGCTTAAACGAAGGTCTCATGAGTATCCGGCTAGTCAACACGGCCAGGGAGTTCGGTTTCCGGAGCTCCTGCGCTAGTTGGCGACTTGCAAGGAAGACGGCAGAGGCAGAACTGACTCGCCTTCGGTCCTGACCTACTTAGTGTGCATGTTGGTGTCTGCAGGTGACTTTGCAAACTGGCCAATCGAGTGTTACTTCGGGATGAGACGTGCTTTGTTAGGGCCCAATCACTGATTTGCTGTATTTGCTATATTTTCTGCTTTGTTCAAACTTGTACGCCCTCTCCGCCTACAGGTGGCCGTTCTCGATAAACTTCTTGGGCATGGGCACGTACTTGGCCCGCAGATACTCGCACAGGTTCTTGGCCAGCGTGTCCAGCCCGGAGCCCGAGTTGTAGCCCCGGTCCAGGTGGTCCTTTAGCAGAAAGTGCACCGCCCGGATGTTGCCCATCTCGAACCGGTCAATGCGCCCGCCGCCGTACTCCTTGGCGCCCAGCAGCGCCTTGAACGTGTCAATCGTCAGGAACGACCGCAGCCAGTCCCACTGCTCGGCTGTCGGCACGTAGAACCCGACGTTGGCGTCCGACGCCTTGTCGCCCGACCGGCCCAGCGCCACCCAGCCGAGCGGCGCCTCGACGGTCGCGCCAAACGTCGACAGGGCCACCGGGTTGCGCGTGTCGTACGACGCCTGGGCACCGTACGTCTGCGTCTGCGGCGGCAGCGCAATGTCCACGGGCGTGCTGCGCATGGCCGCGTCGCCAAACAGCAGGTGCACGCGGTGGCGGCATGCCGACTGCGGCACGAGGGTGACAAAGTACTCGTAGTAGCTCTTGGCCGTCGACTGCCGCAGGTCGTTGGACCGCGACACGCCGGGGCACGACTGCAGCACCGTCTCGTAGAGCTTGCGCGCGAACCCGTACGGCAGACTGGGATCGAACAGCGCCGCATCCTTGGCCTGCGCAAAGATGCGCAAGTCCACCGTGGCAATCTCCTGGTTGGCCGGGTTGGCCGGCGACGTGCCGTGCACGTGGAACTTGAGCAGCGAGAACTGGCCGAGGAGCTCCTCGCCGATGGCGTGCCGCGCCTGTTCCTCCATCCAGCGGCACTTTTCCTCAATGTCCAGCCCGACCAGGTAAAAGTGCCACTCGGCCTGGTAGCCGCCGTGCGCCGTCACACCGCAGCGCGTCGTGGGCGGCGGCGGGTGGCCTGTGATGCCGCTGACGTGCACGAGATCGTCGGCCAGCGGCGCGAGCGCAATGTTGTGCAGGTCCGCCACCACGTCCGAGTTGTAGTAGAGCGGGCCCGCGATCTCGTAGACCAGCTGTGCCGTCACCGTCTCCGTGTTGACCACGCCGTTGGTGTTCTTTTCCTTTGCAATGTCAAACTCGCCGTTGGCGTGCACGTGCGCAATCGGGAAGCCCAGGTTCAGGTGCTTCTGAGCCGCCATCAGCTCCTTGAACCGGCTGTAGTAGCCGCCCGTCACAAATGCTGAGCACTCAATTATGTGGCCCGCGATCAGCGCCCCCGCCAGCTGGTCCAGGTCGCGCGCCGTCCACCCGTGCCACCACGCCGCCACGCCCACCGTCGGCGCCGCGTCCGACACCCGACCGCAGATCACAATGTCGGCGCCCCGCCGCAGCGCCTCGGCAATGCCCAGGCTGCCCAGATACGCCTGCGCGCAGATCGGCTCGTGGCCCCATTCGGCCAGTGTCTTGCCGTCCGTCAGGCTCCGGATCTCGGACGTGGCGTCCGCGGCCATCGCGAGGAACGCCTCCGTCACGTCGTCGCCCTCGACCCACGCCACCTTGAGATCCAGTCCCGCCTTCTGCACCATATCCACCACCACCTCGGCGAGCAGCTCCGTGTCGCTGGCACCGGCGTTGACTGCTAGCTTGGTGCCGTTGCGTGCGAGATCGTGCATCGCCGGCTCGAAGCACTGCAGGAATGTGCTGGCGTACTGCGCCGTCTTCATGCGTTCTTCGAGGGGCAGCTTTTTCTCGTTGGCGTCGTCGTCGTTGCCGAGCCCGTTTGCGCTCCTTTGGCGGGCCTTGCCGGCGCCGTATCCCGTCATGACATTCTCCGAGAGCCAGTCGCCGACCACGGCGTCAACGTCTGGGTCACGGGCCAGCCGGCCAATGGCAGCCACGCGGTCCGTGAAACCGCCCGAGGCGCCGCCGATGCGGACGGGGCGCTTTACTGTTGTTGCCATGTTGTCGAGTTGTTGCATAAGAATGGCAAACGAATATTAGTAACGATACGCAAAAGAGCGTGCCTGATATCCAAAAAAAAAAAAAGCCGATAAGCTCGTAATTGTTTTCCTTTGGTGGTTTGACTTCATCTACTTCATGCCCTTATTTCGTGTCCCATTCTGACAGTACAGGAAAATGTCGAGTCCAAAAAAAAAAAAATAAAAAATAAAAAAAATAAAAAAAAATAAAAGCGGTTGAACAACAACCGTATTAGCCTCTCATGTACTTCATCTTGCCTCGATGCATCATTCTGCTCGTTATCGCTGTCCACACCAGCTAGTGCGCCGTGTCAGCGTGTGGAGGTGTAGTTAATGTTGACAATGAAACGGCGCCAGGGGCCTTCCAAGGCTGCCCACAGACAACGCCTTGGTGTCCACTAACACTAACATGCCACTAAAAAAGTGACGACACGCTTGGAGACTAAAGAAAACTATCGGGAATTTGGAAAGTGCGGGGGCCCAATCTCCAAAAGGGCCATCCCGGCGATTCCCCAGTAGGCCCCAGCGATGAATCAGTTCGAAAGCGGGATCCAGCACGTCGGAGAAACAAGTCCGCCCCGGCAAGGACCTCCTCATCCTGTCCCCTAGATTGTCCGGATACATGAGTCGCTAGAACCGTGCACCCCTCTCCGGCATCCATTCCAAAGCGTTTGCCAAGGACCACGAGCTCTCGCCCATGTGCCGGCAGGAACCGATATTCGGAAAAGGCCACGAGACAGTCACATTCGCGCAAGGTCGCAGAGGGGTTGTCCACTGGCCAAGGACTTGTCCTTGGAGAGTGGCTGACACTCCAAAAACAGACCATGCGGAATTGGCTCTACACGATGAGGACAGTGGCATCGGCGGGGAATATGTGGTTGTGCCGGTCTCGTTCGATGGTTGGAGAATATGTTCGCAGGCGCCCAACTGCGTCCGCCTCATGCCATTGGCTCGTTTTGGCCAAGGGCATCACGGTCGATTAGGTTGCCAATGTCCGGATAGCGGTCCCGGAATGCCTTGCCGACTTCCCAGTTGCGAAGCTGCCGGATGTGCTCCTCGTAGACGGGGTTGATTGTAACGTCCGTGTCCGGCGCCACCGCTTTGAGCAGCACATGTGTCGGGTCGTACGGCCAGCGGATGCTAAAGCTGGTGCTGTAGACAGCAGCGAAATGGTCCAGTGTAATTTCCGGGTGGGAAATCAGGTAGTTGCGCACGGCGGGCCACGGGATGCGGTCGATCCAGGCGGCGTGGGGCGTGGAGATTTGGGTGCGTGTTGGGCGGAGCCAGGCCGGCAAGAGGTCCCAACTCGGTTTGTCCAGCAGCACCAGCCACTTGAGGAGGGAACACATAATGTAGAAGACGGCTACTTGTTTAGGCAGCGTGTCAATCTCAAAGTAGCTGCGCACAATGTCGCCGACAATGTCGCTGATGGCATCGCAGGTGCGCCTGTCCTTTTCGAGCAGGGAGCACAAGTTGGGCTTCAACCCAAAGGCCAGGGCGCCGTTCACCGACCGCTGGTGCACCTTGGACGTGATAAACCCTTGCAGGATCTGGTCGCTGAGGCACGTGGGCGGGCCGTCGGCCGGCGGGATCTCCCATGGCTTCTTGACGACCTCGGGCAGCGCGGCCGTGACCGCCCCTGACTGTCCTGACGCGGACGTCGTGTCGTCCGGTGGCGACACGCAGCTGCCAATAGAGCTTGACGTGCCCGGCGCACCGCCTGCCAATGCCGAGGCTGCAGCAGCTGCGGCAGCCGCATCGTTGGTCAGGTCAACACTCTGCGGTTGTGAGCCCATCAGGCTGAGCTGTAGGGCGGCGTTCTGGGCGCGCAGCTGCGAGTTTTCGGTCTCGAGCATGCGCAGGCGCGAGTTGAGCAGGTGGACATCGCGGGCGCGGTCGCTGAGCATCTGGGTCAAGTAGGCGACCTGCTCGTTGAGGTTAAAGATGGTCCACTTCGTCCGGTCGCGCATCGCCTGCTGAGACTTGCGGTCGCGCGCCCGCTTGCGCTGCAGCTCGATCTCCTTGGCCGACAGTGTCGTGCTGCCGGGTGTCGTGCCCGGCACTTGGCCAGAACTGTCGGCGTTGTTTGTGAGGTTGTTGTTGCTGCTGTTGTTGGTAATTTGTGCGGTAGAAGAGTTGCCGGCCGTGGGCGTATCGAGCACCGAAGAAACAGACGCTGGTGAGGTTGTAGATGCGACGGAGCCGGGAGATGTTGCAGCGACAGACGACACACTGGACGGGACGCCCGCACACATGCCCAAGTTTGGCGGTGATGACGCGGTGCCGGCCATGGGCGGTAGCACAGAGCAGCCCACGAGTGAGGCACCTAGGGTGCCAACAGAGGACGTGGCCATGTTTTACCGGACCCAGTGCCAGGCAGTCTGGACGGCCTGCCTGACTGGGACAAAGGAGGGCGTGGTCAGGGGACAACAGGCCGGTAACCGACGAGTCAGATTGCCCGGGCCGGGTATCTTGGTGTCCTCCTGTGATATGGAGAGCCAACACCCAACCACGTCGCAGACCGAAAGCTGAAATGTTCAACAATGCAATAGCGAGCGGAAGGAGCTGACTTAGGGTGGTCAGCCAAAAAGAAGGATACGGCGAGCAAGCTCGGTTCTTGGATCGCCTCTAATGATTTATTCTTGGACGAAGATGTCAATATGTGGCCATCGACAGTCGTATCAGTCGTAGCAACGTAGTCTGCGTGGTGTTGTGCAGTGAATCAGTAGAGTCGGTCAGAAGTGGAGATGGAGAGGTTTTGGAATGAAGGGGAGGAGAGGGCTGCAAAAGATAGGGGCATATGGATCAATCGAGAAGGAGGTATCGAAGGGAAGGAGCTGAGGGGAAAAGAGATAAAACGAAGCCCATGGCAGTTTCCCAAAATGTTGGACTGAGGTGTTCTTTCCCCAGATTGGTTCGTGCTTCGTCCGTTGGGAAGGCACGATTGAGCTGTGGTTAAGGTGAACCAACAGACTCAAAGCAGTGCTTTTGTTTTCTAGTGTGTTCTGGGGGCGTTCCGGGTTTGGTAGCACTTGCCCCAAGGGGAAGCAGGGTTGCAGGACGGTCTGACCCGTTTGGGGCACAAAAGGCGCTGTCATGTGTGCTGCCTTGGCGCTCGGATGGGCTAAGAGAGAGATGTTGGTTCTAAGCTGCACGTTGGTCTTTGGAACCAACATGTCATGCCAGAATTGTATGCAAGAAGTGCATGCCTTCTCTCATGCATATTCAGGTGTCTGAAACAGGCCAATTGGCTTTAAAAGCTGTGATGAAAGACGTCAACGAGGAAGCGGTGGATGGTGAGCTATGATGAAGCTCTTTTTTTTGTTAACAAAAGACACAGCGGCAATGTTTGAATTCTGAAAACAACATATCAAAATACATTTAGGAATGATTAAAAAAGTATCTTGTACTACTGTCTTTCACTAAATGTTTGTTTCCACTGCTCAATAGTGTCGACCCCAAACCCCAGACTGCAGTGGCTTGTTTTGCGCTTCCCCGGAACCAAATTAGCGCTTTGACAGTGGTAAAAGAGCAAGCTGGAGCGGGGTAGACACCTTCCCAGGCATCGAAATAGTGGGTTTCTGCAGTGCTATATCGGGGTAATGCGGGGAGCATCTGGAAAGTGGTTAGGGGGGGGGGGCATGAGCGGAATCGCCAATTGTACCGACGCCAATGCCAATGCTGGTATGAGTGGTAGAGGGAGCATTCCAGACTGGGGGCCAGCAGTCTGCGTGAATTTAATTACTGAGTTTTGATTGCGAGACGAGGTGCAGTGGACGTCGTGAGGGCATCTCAGATTAGAGCTGAGAAGTTAAGTACAGAAACATGTGCCAAAGTACTTTGAGTAGCATTCATCTACGCAGCATAATGCAAACTACGTTCAAAACGTGGCAAAGGGATGAGGGATGGCATTTCACCCACGTGGAGTCCACATGATAACCAGGCTGCCAGGTTGCAGAAGAGAGCGATCTGCACTGGCGCACCTTAAACCGACAACGGCGTTCGATGAAACCGTGGGGAGATATGGGATATATCGACGGAGTGAAGGTGGACGACGAACTTGTGAACGTAACAGCAAATCTTGAATAGTCAACGCCAGAACTCAGAATGGACGCTGTAAATCCTCGCCTCCTTGCGTTACAAAAATCAAAACCCGCTGTCCCCAAACGAACGAGACATCGCGGGTCAACACATTTGCGGAACGAGATGTACCAAGAAACGAAAAGAATATTTCGTCTCTTTCTTGCTCTAGTATTTTCTCGCTCTTTGGAACCAGTTTCCGTTAACTGACGTTGCTGCTCTTCTCCTCTCGATGCTCCTCGGTAACACCAAACACACCGCGCTACTGATTCGTTTCATGATGAAGAGGCATCTTGCTTTGCTTCACTGCCTTCTGCCGTCTTGGGTTTGCAGAGTATTATTCTATTGGGACTATGTACGGATGCCGTAACACACGGCTAAATCTGCTACTCATGCAAGAAAATAGTAAGAAAACGTAGAGCGTAAAGGACAATGGCAAACATAAAAAAAGACTTTTTTGTACAGTTTTGGGTTTCGGCCTGGCAGAGGACTGGCAACGAAGAGACAGCGAGCTCCCGTCTACAGCCGGCTCGCCTTCCACCGGGGTGCCCGCTTCTCGCTGAAGGCAGCCAGGCCCTCGAGGATGTTCTCGCCCTTTTGCAGCTCGGCAAACTCGCGCTCCAGGGTAATCTCGACGGCGCGCTCGACGGGCGCCGTCTCCCAGCCCTGGCGGATGCCCGCGCGCGAGCAGATGATGGCGTCCGGGCTGTGCTGGGCAATGGCCTCGGCGTAGCGCACGGCCTCGGCGACGACCTGGTCCTTGGGCACGACCTTGTTGACGACGCCCCAGGCCTGCATCTCCTGGGCCGACACGTTGCGGCCCGTCAGGGCCATTTCGGTGGCGCGCTGCAGGCCGACGGTGCGGATCAGGCGCGGCAGGGCGCCGCCAATGGCGGCAATGCCGCGCTTGACCTCGGGCAGGGCAAAGTAGGCGTCGTCAGCGGCGACCACCAGGTCGCAGTTGACAATGAACTCGCAGCCACCGCCCATGGCCAGGCCGTTGACGGCGGCAATGACGGGCTTCTTGCCGAGACGGCGCGACAGCGGCTTGAAGGCCGGGGCGTTGCCCATGCGCTTGCTGGGGTCGGCATCGGGGGCCATGGAGCGGTTCCATTCCTTGAGATCCGCGCCGGCCGAGAAGGCGCGGCCGGTGCCGGTGATGATGGCGACGCTGAGGTTGGGCTCGTCGTCGAACCACGTCCAGACCTCGTTCATTTCGATCTGCCCAATGGTCGGCATGGCGTTGAGGTCGCGCGGGCGGTCCATGCGGACGAGGAGGACGCGGGGCGCTGGGAAGGAGAGTTTGAGGAAGACGGGCGTCGCCGGCGGTGGCGTGGTTGTGGGATAGGACGCCATTGTGAGAGGTGGTGAGGAAGTGAGGAAGTGAGGTCGTTGAGAGAGGAAGATGGCATGCGAGAATGGAAAGAATAAGAGGAGACGAGGTTTCGATCGTGCGGCCGTGGATGCTATGCTGATGCCGATGTCGCGAGCCCGATCTGGGAAGTAAAGAAGTGGAATAACAAGACAAAAAAAAGAAGAAAAAGGCAGATTTGGACAAGCCAACCAGGGAGCGCACAACGCGTGGGTGAGAATGATGTAGAGCAAGGAAGCGCAACCACCACAATTGACGCTCGGCTTGTGACGATGCGATGTGTGGGCGCCGGCGGGTCGGTTATGGTTGTATTGCGCCGTCTGCGGGAAGGAACACAAAACGGCGGACGATGAACAGGTTACCCAGAATAGCAAGGCCTGCAAGACAGAAGGAAAGAACCCCAATCCCCAAGCCCATGGATGGTGAACCGGCAAGACCCACCCACTACTGTAGCTGTTCTCTGACCCCACTGAGTTTCTGGTGGACCGGGTCGCTGCTTTCCTAGAAAGAGCCCCAAGTGACAAGTCCACTGAGAGGCAGGCGCGGAAATCGATACACGCGCTGTGATGAATCATTTCCTCGATTGCTTTCGGGGATTTGGAGAGCATCAACGGACAATCGGTACTTGTCGGTTCGATGGTCGACAGCGAGCGGAAAGGTGCTAACGTCTCGACGGCAGAGGATAGTATGGGCATTGCCCGATGTGGTAAGACTTAGGACTTAGATGCTGTAATTACTATGTACCTGCTACTGGTAAGGATGATATGCTAGGATGCTGAAATGTCATTGAAAGATCATCTCCTGAATATCTTCGTCTTTTCAATCGGACTCTACGGTTCCGACCCTGTTGACAGCTGTCCCCGACACCACTTTGTTGAAGCTGAGTTGGCAACGTGTGATGTGATTTATTGCCGATTTGCAGCGCCCAACAGCTAATTGCCTAATGCGGTAATCGATTCGTTATCGACCATCAGGGACTGAACTGACAAACCATCTTTAACATTGCGACAGGCCGCGTTGTCCGCATGCCACTGGTTATTTGGTTCTGCGTATTGTAATGCTGTTTCTTGAAATAATTTTATTTTGCTTCTTGTCCAACGCAATACGCTGCATTCACATGGTCCTATCTAGTCGTAACAGTACTATGTACATGGTTTTGGCCTCTTCTTCTGCCAGCTCGTCTTCGCTTACAGCCGGCTCTTCTCCTGCTTGATCTTGGCGTAGCCGTTGGACAGGGCCACGCGGCCGTCCTCGACAACGACCGTCTCAAAGGCAATGTTGTCGTAGCCGCCCTCGCTGCCCACCACCCACATGCGCGTCTCCAGCTGGTCGCCCGGGTAGACGACGCTCTTGAAGCGGGCGCCAAACGACTTGAAGCGCGCCGGGTCCGAGTTGCCGAGCGCGCGCAGCACGCCGTGCGCGGCAATGTTCCACGTGCCGAGGCCCTGCATGATGGCGCCCTTGAAGCCGCCGCCGCGGCCAAACGCGTCGTCGGCGTGCAGCGGGTTGTAGTCGCCGCAGAGGCGGTAGAGCAAGGCCGTCTCCTTGGTGGTCTGGAAGCGCGCGACGGCGTCGGGCCCGCGGTCCTGGGGCATGGTGACGGGGACCTTGGCCGGGCCGCGGGGGCCGCCGTAGCCGCCCTGCTGGATGCCAAAGGCCATGGACGTCATTTTGACGTACACGGTCCCCGTCTTGGCGTCGAGCAGCGTGTACTCGTTGTCGGCAATCATGTTGCCGCCCTTGTCGTAGACGCCGAGGACCGTTTGGTGGATCTCGAGGTCGAGGCCGTCGGAGCTCACGGGCAGCGGGCGCACAATCTCGATGCCGCGCTCGCCGTCGACCGAGTTCTGGACGTCAAAGGGCGGCACGCCGGGGACGTCCGCGGAGATCATCTTCTTGACAAAGTCAAAGACGTCCTGGTCGGTCTGCTTGAAGCCCAGGTTGATCGGGAACGTCGGGAACGCGGCGAACTTGGGGTGCAGCTCGTACAAAAAGTGCAGCTCGTCGGCCTGGACGCCAATGGCGTTGGCAAAGAGCAGGACATCGCGACGGTTGTAGCTGCACTTGATGACCGGGTACTTGTAGCCAACCGCCTTGCGGAAGTCGACGTTGTCGTAGCGCCCGGAGGCGTTCTTGACGGGCTTGTCAGACATTGTGAGGGTGGACAGGCTGTGGAGGTGAGAGAAAGGGAAGAGGAAGAGGACTATACAATAATGTTCAGAACAACATCGTCGATGTCGCTGAAGGCCACTGCAACGCTACCTCGCTCCAGCGACAGGGGCTAACAGACCGGAACTAAGGCCTGGCGTCTGGCAAGGCCAGGCCCACCGCCCATGGCAATGACCGAGGCAGTTGCCACTGAGAAATGGTTTTGGGTCCTTCAGGGGTTCATTACAGGTCTTCAAAACGCACTAACAGTCTTTCAACCATAGGCGAAACGGTTACAGTCACGATATTAAACTACTGATTATTTACACATTTCATTCGATCTTGTCTACCATCTCCTCCTCACGTTTTACCTTCTGGAGCATATGTCCTCCCCACCGCACTGTACGCCGCCGTCCGCAGTGCGTCTTCGGCCGCCACCAGCTCAACCGGTAGGGCCACGTGACGCGACCGCATAAATATGCCGACGCTCTTGCCGAAGCCGCCGACAATGCAGTTGCTCACGCCGTCCTATAGCAAGCTGCGCACCAAAATGTGCACGGCCCGCAGCTTGGGGAACTCACAGCGTTCAATCTCGTACTCGGGCCGCCAGTCGTCGCCCAGCAGCGCCTGCGCACGCCCGCTCGTCAAGAACGCCTGAAACCACGGGTAGCCGGCGTCGTCGCGCACCCAGGCGCGAATGTTGGCGTTGCCTCCCTTGTCACCTGACCGAGCAGAGACGAGGTCGCCAAAGGGGCGGATGACCGTGCCCTTGTAGTCCGGCATGGTGACTGTCGGCCCGTAATTGGGCTGCACGGCAGCCTTGTCGGCGCACAGAGCGGCATCCCTCGCGGGCGCGTCCATGAGGTGGCCACGCCAGCAAAGTTGCCGCCCGTCGACATGGGCCCATCGCGGGGCTCGCATCCGTGCACCGGCCGCACACCACAATGTCCGCGCCCGCCAGCGCCGCCACCAAGCCTGCCTGGCCCTTGTACGCATTGGCCGTCAGCATTTTGGCGATGGCTTTGGAGCGAAGCGAGACGCCAGGGGGAGGTGCTAAATGTCGACACCCAGCTGGCCCGTGGGCACTTGCTGAGTGACGTTGTCCCCCGTCACCCACGCAATCCGCACCGACGTGATGCCCGGGCTGCGGAAGTATGTGTCCGCCGCCTCGGCCAGGGCCTGCGGGTGGAGTGCGCCGCCGTCGCCGATGGCGCCGGAGCAGTTGACAATACGAATGGCGCGTTTCATTCTGGGCTATGTGTACAGGACGAGATGCCGCATATCCGTAGAGTGTACGGATGTAGAGCTACGTTTCCTGGATCGTTTATATCAACCTCCAGATGGCCTTGTCCCGGCATTCACGGGCGCCCCCGTGCCGGCGACCGGGCTCTGCAAGGGCCACCTGACTCGGTAGGAGTGTCATGGGATTTGCGTTTGGGTTCTATTCGAGGACGAGCGAGGCCGGCCTGCCACACCGGATTTGCATCACCGGATTGCATCACCGGATTGCATCACCGGCGGGGAGGAGGACGTTACTGAGCAATGATTTGTACGCCCAAAGAGGAAACTGTTAGAACAGGAAAACACCCTTGGGTAGCATGGTCTGCATGGTCTTCAAGGACTGACAGGGAGGCCACGGGTCTGCCACGGGGACGGTGCGCACAGGGCACGTCTACACCACTGGCAACTGCCATAGCTGTCCCCAAGATCGCTGCCAATGAGCCCCAGTGCCGAGGATCTGGATATGGATATGGAAATGCACTGACCAAATTGTCCTCTAACAAACCAATTGAATCACTGCTCCCACTGATACAAATACAACGAACACGCACGGTTGAAGCTTCTTGGCCATCGACCTAGCCGCAATTCGCCGGTACTTGATTATTTATGAGCCGGTTTCTGGGGACCCTTTTCCGGGCCAAGTCAACAAAGCCAAGGCTAGACTTGCCGTCCGTAAAGAGGCGGCATGGAAAAGCGCCAATGAAGCATCAAGCCACCGAAATGCAAGGGCGGGAAGACAGCGCAAATGGATGCGGAGACGACGGCGATTTGGGGACCGTAAATGGTATCCAGAACGGCGCCCAGGACGGGCTCTTTCCCCAAACTGAATCATCGCGCAGGAAAAGGCTCATCCGCCCCTCCCTCACACTACAGACAGGGCTGCCTGCCGCGCTAAGCACTAGCTCTTCCTTGGATTTTTATTTCTGCTGTTGCTGTCCACAAATGCTCCCTGGCAGCTTCCCTCTCCCCATTTTCGCTGTCTCCTCTTTACGGAAGGAGGCCCTTGCTTTCTTCGCTCTGTTACCCACTGCGGAGAACGATACGACATCACTATTGCTGCATCTGTCTTACGGAATTCGCTGGAATTGATTTAGTGCGTGGCAGCGTGGGTGAGACGGAGAGAGACGGCGGAGGTAAGGACCTCGCCTGCTCGCAAGACGTGCTGCAGCAACGTGAACGAGCCTTTGCGAGATGCCTGCCCACAAAAGATAGACTCCGGGTGGCGTCTCTCCACCCGCCGCTCCTGCCCCCTCAGAGTAGTGCGACTGCCCGTCGATGCCGGCCGCAACTTCCCTCGCGCCTCTCCACCCTCTTTTTCCCCCCCGTCGCCTTCCACCGTCGATGCTAACCACCCACTCGCGCCTGCCTTCACAATACATCGTAGCCCCCCTCTGCGCATGCTGCTCGGAAACGGGCAAGTCTTGCGCACAGTCGCAGCCACTGCCCAGCCGGCGGCCACGCCTTCCCCCGTCTTTTCCTTCTTTTTAGCTTCCCGTCGTTCGAGCCTTCCCATAGCGCCATCTGGGTGGGCATCACGTTTGAGAAAGAACTTGGCCCTTTTCACTTGACCCTTTGTCTCCATTTTGTGGAATCTCTCCTCCTCTTGGCTTTCTCATCACCGTCCAACTCTCTTTGTGTACATCCACCACGCGTATCTTGTTTCCGCTCATCGCATACTCCAAAGACCCTGCTCATACTCCGTATCTACCGACCCACGGAGCGTATCGTCGTCAGCGCCCCGACTAGACCGGGTTTACGAGGATCTCAGCCCCCCGGTTCGCTCTTGTTTTTTATTTTTAATTTAATTACTACTCTCGCACAATTGGGGTCCAGCACGCCGTCGCTTGGGTCGTGTCATTGTGTTGCCTCGATCAGAAACTGGTGCGTAGCGTGCTTATGTGGGTTTACCAGAGGCGACCCTGGCCTTGCCGAGCTTGCCTTTGACCTGTCGACTTTTTTCGATACTATTTTTTGCTGGGCATTTCTCCTCCTTATGTGACATCTCCAACAAATCGAGACGAGAGACTTGGGACGAATTCGGATTGCAGCTCGCCATCGGGCCAGACTTTTAGTAAGTTCCCCGTTGCACTCACGTTCGCGTTTTTGGGACACCTTTTCTCCATCTTCCTGGAGATCGTCTTTACATCTTTTGGCCCTTCTTCTCGAACTTATTTTCCCAGTTTTGGAGCGTGCGTGTCGGATGATCACGTCGAGAGAAGTCGGATCACCGTCTTGTTTTTGAGCGACGGAAAGTGCAGCTTTATTTTTGCCTCTTATCTCGGTTGTTGGCATCGTCGATTTTTGCTTGATTCTTTTTTGTTCTCTTGTGCTATTGTCATCTCCTTGCACCAGCCTCCTATCGCCAAAATGCGCATCTACTCCTCCGGGACGATCGACGTCCCTTACGATGTCAACCTCACAGAGCTCCTCCACACAACCGGGCGGCCGCTGCCCGAGTCACATCTGATCGCCGCCGACAACCTGACAAACCGCAGCATATCCCTCGGCGAGCTGCGTGACCGGGCCGGCCGTCTCGCGCGGGGTCTGCACGACAACCTCGTCCCCGAGGATCAGGCCCGGTGGGCCATTATCCTGCCCAACAGCGTCGACTTCCTCGAGCTCTTCCACGCCATTCTGTGGACCGGCGGTATCGTGGCCCCCATCAACTGGGCTCTGAAGGACACCGAGATCGGCCACGGCCTCGCCGTCAGCCGCCCGACCTACATTGTCGCCTACGGCGCCATCCTCGACACCGTCAACCGGGCCATCCGGATCGCCGAGCGCGCGCTTGAGGACGCCGGCACACCTTGGGCCACGCGGCCCATTGTGCTGACCGCCGTCACGCCCCGGCCCGGTCTGATGCACCTGGACCGCGATTTCCTGGCGCCGGTCGGCCACCGCCTGCCCATCCCGCACCACAAGGACACGTCGTCGCGCGTGGCCACGATCCACCTGTCATCCGGCACCACGGGCAAGCCCAAGGGCGTCGAGCTGACCCACCGCAACTACGTGGCCAACGTGCTGCAGCTGTTCAAGCACGACCCGGAGCAGTTCCACTCAGGCGTGCGCACGGTGGCCATCACGCCGTGGGCACACATTGGCATGACCACGATGCCGCTCTTCAACGCGCCCTACATGGGCCTTTTCCACCACGCCATGCCCCAGTACGACTTTGACAAATTTGCCGCCATTGTCGACTCGTGCAAGGCCACCACCTTCCAGGGCCCGCCCAGTATCGTGCTGCAGCTGGCGCGCGCCGACATCTACGACCGCTACGACTTTTCGCACGCCGAGACCATGACGGTGGGCGGCGCCAACTTCAAGCCGGACGTGCTGGAGCCGCTGCTCAAGAAGGCCCCCTGGAAGCTCGTGCAGGTCTACGGCATGACCGAGGCCGCGGGCTACGTGGCCTTCCAGAAACTCAAGGAGGAAGTGCCCGAGGGCGTCGTGGGTTACATGCTGCCCGGCATTGAGGCCTGCCTCAAGAAGCCGGGCACCGACGAGGACGTGCCCGAGGGCGGTGCCGGCGAGCTGTGGCTGCGCGGACCCAACATTACGCGCGGCTACCTGTTCAACTCGGACGCCACGCGCTCGGCGTTCCCGGCTCCCGGCTGGTACAACACGGGCGATGTGTGCAAGATTGACACGCTGGGCCGCATCAGCATTGTCGGCCGCACCAAGGAGCTCATCAAGTACAAGGGCTTCCAGGTGTCGCCGGCCGAGCTCGAGACGTACATCAACTCGCACCCGGCCGTGTCCGAGGGCGGCGTGGCGGCGACGTGGGACGAGAGCCAGCTGACGGAGCTGCCCACGGCGTGGGTGGTGCTGACCGACGAGGCGGCGCGGACGCCGGTCACGGCCAAAGCAGCGCTCAAGGACATCCACGCCAGCATCGACAGCCAGGTCAGCGGCTACAAGAAGCTGCGGGGCGGCGTGTGGCAGATTGCAGCGCTGCCCAAGAACCCGACGGGCAAGATCCTGCGCAAGCAGATGGAGCAGATGCGCGACGGGCCATGCTCGCTGGACAAGCCGATTTCGAAGCTGTAGCTTGTTTGTCTGTGGTGGCGCCTCCTTGATCATTAATACGAAATTCAGCGTCTTGGATACCTCTGTACATAGTAGTAGATTGCTAGCATTCTTTTCGTATTTTGTCCTATTTCCTTTCTTTCACGTCCCTCTGATAATGAAACATGTCCTCTGCATCTCGTCGTTCAAATTGAAAAGCCTTTCGTTGTCATGCAAGAGAAAACCTCTCTCAACGTATCTTGGCGCTTGTGCGTGTTGGACGCCATGGGCACCCCACAAATTCTCCAATTCTCCGCTCAAAGAGACAAGCTGTGCCTGAACATGATCAAGCGCAGGCTGTGCGAGGTGTGGTGTCCGGCAAAACATCCCCGAATCCACAGACTGGGTGGAGTTTGACGTGGTCTACCCCAGACGACGCCCCTCCTCTCGTCTCCCCTCTGGTTGTGTTTGTCCTCTCCCATCTCTGAGAAGGCCGTATAAGACTGTCCTTGTCCCCTGGAGGGATTGAATCCCTTTCTCTGGTTTCTTTTTGGCCCTATGGTCCTTGTTCGCATGCGTCACAGAACAACTTCTACACTTACAATCATTTGCCGTCATCATGACGAAGCTTGTGTTTGCCATCCTGCCCACTGTTGGCGGCAAGGTTCGCGATGAGGTACGTTGTCTCGTCTTCCATATCTACGTAATCTTTTTTTGTTACAGCCCACTCACCGCCCCAGTACATTGCCAAGTTGGCCGCCACGTCGGCCTACGCCAAGGCCCACGAGCCCGGCGTCCTCACGTACGCCGTCTGCCTGCCCCGCGACGAGGCCGACCAAAAGACCATTTACATGATCGAGGCCTACGCCGACCAGGCCGCCTTGGACGCCCACATGCAGATCGACCTCGTCAAGGACATGATTGCGTGGATGGGCGGGCCCGCGCCGGTGCTGGAGGGCGCCCCCACCGTCCTCGTGATCGACGTGCTCGACAAGGTCGACCACGTCGACGGCGACGCTGGCAAGTTTGGCCTCTTTGCGCGGCCCGCGGGCGTGGCGGCCGCCGCCGACCCGTACATTGTTGTCGGCGCGCTCGCGTACAAGGACGCCGCGCTGGCCGACAAGTCGCTGGCGTACTGGGCCGACGTGGTGGCGACGACCAAGGCGGACGAGCCGGGCTCCCTGGTGTACGCGCTGGCGCGCAGCGCGGCGGAGCCGGCCAAGCTGTATACGTTGGAGGCGTACGAGAACGAGGCATACTTGTGGGAGACGCACGCCAAGAGCGCGGCGGTGCAGAAGAATGTGGCCGACACCAAGGACTGGCGGGCCGGGCTGACGCACTACTTTCTGAAGCAGGTGCATGGCTTCCTGGCGCGGTCCTAGACGTCGGCGTTGCGCTGGCATCGTCGTACCGCCTTGTCGACCCTGATTTGTTGACTAAACTTTTGTACATAGAGCATGAACCAAAAGAACTTGCTGCCCTTATCGTCTTGGTTGGTGTTTCGTACACGACGCACAAAGCACCATGACTGGCAATAAGCGAGTCAAGACAAGGACTGAATCATTTGACGCTAGGATAATGATTCACCGGTGTTTGGGATTAGCACTGATACAGTTGTGGCAGGCGTTGTGCAGATGTTGGTGTCAAGCAATTGGAGACTTGCGGGTCTCCTAGTCAATAAACGGCAGCTTCCAGTTGTGTTGTCGTCAGCCAAGGGCTGCGGCTGATGGACGAAACAAAATAATGGGAGTATTAATGTTAATAAAAACAAACGAGGTCGGCTGACGGGACATGCCGAATCCAATACCCAGCCGTGTCTAGACGAGGCTGTTGTCGCCAGGCTCGCGCGGCTCAGAAGGTCATGATCGGCGGATTTCTGGCTTGGATTGGTCCGCCGTGGGTCTTGAATATGACGTTGGATATTGGTTCGGTTCGTCATTGTGCCGTTATCGTCACGTCGCCGGTGCATGGCTGCCTCGTGGCTTGCGGGTCAGGGCAGGAATTGGATGGTTCGCATAATTGCGTAAGACGTATGTCGTACACATAAATACGAAATACTGGCTGTAACCTTCCTCCGGTCACTGAAACGGAAATGATGGTCGATTTGGTGTTTGGGAGAAGAAACCAGAATTCCGAAAAAAAGACGTAAATAAATTAATAAAAGTAACAAAACAAAAATGAAAAGGGAAAAAGAGACACGATGCGAAATGGAAATCGTTTGCAGCGCCCTTACAATCCGACGCGTCTCATAAGTGGAAAATTAGCTGGACTGCAGAACACTGGATGTTGTCTTGAAAAGTGCCGTTGCAAAACGCGCAGAATGACACGGCAAATTCTCCACCCTTCCTGCCGGCACCGGCCGACGTCATTTAGCGGGGAAGGCCAACCAGCGCGGCAACTGAACAATTACCCGACGCGGCAATCGCGAATTTGCCCTTTTCGGACCGCCACCGCCAGTTCAAAGGCCGATGACAACAAGTACGGAAGGAGCAAAGGCCTCACAGGCGCATCACAAGGAAGACACATACGACGTGCTCACAGCAGCGCCGAATTTAGGAAGAAACAACCCAGACGATGCCGGCGGTGCCGAAGGCCGACCTATTTGTATCTTGTAGAATGATAACTAATCAGTTTACTAGCAAGCCGTCGGACCAAAGCAGTAAATGTCACTCCGGGCAGTAATTGCCCAAATCAACGACAACCCAAGTACGACTTACAGTGGCTCGACTCGTGCCTTCCTCGACGCGAGATAGAGAGCTCCTCGCGGAAAGAGCCCAGAACGGGAAAGAACTAGGGCCAAACACGCCAACTGGACCACTGGACCACCGGCCAATTGCACCTGCCCCGCCTTTCGCGACTGCCTCTCAGCGGCGATTGTCCGGCATCGCTCGATTGGCTCCGATTCGAAAGAGTTGGAAGGAGTCTCCTTCAAATAACGACACCATCCAAGTTCCTCATCTGTTTCTCTCTCGTTATTTTTTGTTTCTCGCTGTTTTATTACACAACGTTCCCCATTCCCATGCTTCTGGCTCGCCTTGTCCCCCGGATTTCGAACATTTTCCGTGCATTCCCTTCCGCCCCGGCCATTTCTTCGGCGACGTTCTACCGACCCCTTTTCAGTCCAGTCCTCACTCCCGCAGCAATACGAACAATTCCAGGAGCGAGAGCGTTCTCTTCTACAGCCATTGTCGCCGCCATGAAGCTCCTCTACCCCACCTCCCTCAAGCTCGACGTGCAGAGCCTCGAGGGCTTCTCCGTCAAGCTGTACCCCTACGACGTCACCAAGCCGTTCCCCGACGAGCATGTCGACGCCGAGATTCTCGTGACGTGGACCAACACGGCCGCCAACTTGAAGGACGGTGCCCAGCGCCTGACCAAGCTGCGCTGGATCCAGTCGCTGGCCGCCGGCCCCAACGACGTGCTCAACGCCGGCTTTGATGCTTCCAAGATTCCCGTGACGACCGGGTCGGGCCTGCACGACCACACCGTCGCCGAGCACACGCTGGGCCTGCTGCTGGTGGCGGCGCGCCGTTTCGACGAGATGCGCGACTACCAGCTGCAGGGCAAGTGGCCGGGCCACCTGGGCGGCGCGCAGCCCGACCGCCCGGCCGGCAAGTTCACGACGCTGCGCGACGCCAACGTTGTTGTGTGGGGCTTTGGCAACATTGCCAAGCGGCTGACGCCGCTGCTGGTGGCGCTGGGTGCGCACGTCAAGGGCGTGGCGCGCTCGGCGGGCGTGCGCGACGGCATCGAGGTCGTCGGCGAGGACCAGCTGCCGGCGGTGCTCCCCACGACGGACGCGCTCGTGATGATCCTGCCCGGCAGCGACTCGACGCGCAACGCGCTGAGCGCCGAGCGCATCAAGCTGCTGCCCGCGCACGCGTGGGTTGTCAACGTGGGCCGCGGCACGAGCGTCGACGAGGCGGCACTGGCAAAGGCGCTCAACGAGGGCCGGCTGGGCGGTGCGGCGCTGGACGTGTTTGAGACGGAGCCATTGCCGGAGGCGAGCGAGCTGTGGAAGGCCAAGAACCTGGTGGTGTCGCCGCACGCGGCGGGCGGCCGGCCGCAGGGCGCAGAGGCGCTGATTGCCGACAACCTGCGACGGTTCCGGGCCGGGCAGCCGCTGAAGAATGTGATATAGACGGTGGACGGCGTGAGTATATAGACAAAGGAGAAGATGATAAAGATAAAATGATAAGTGACAAAACATATACATTACGATTGATACATTACAGACTACATGGCATGCATTAGCGATGGTGGAGTTAAACACTCCCACTACGTCAGGACAGCCAACAGCATGCCCGCGACGGCAAGCGACCACAACGCCCAAGCCCCCTGTGACTTGCTCTTCGACGTGCCCGCCGACGCCGACGCTGACGTTGACGTGGACGCCGATGTGGTCCCAGACACAAAGCACCCTGTCGCCGTACCCGCAGGCACTGTGCTCAGCACCTGCAGCGGCACCGACGCCGACGACGCGGACGCCGCCACCACGAGCCAGTCCGACGGGATGGCCACGACACCGTCCACCCCCTCGATCCCCGCGCACGCATTCGCACAGGCGGCCGTGCTCGCACTCTCGCTCGTCAGGTTGGTCGACTCGCCAAACAGCCGCGAAAAGCAGTTGTCGACGCACGACAGGCTGCCGCACGGCACGTACGCACCCGGAGCGAACACGGTCGAGAACAGCTGGCTGCGGCCGGTGGCGTTGGCCAGGACGAACGCGGGCGACAACGGCGCCGACGACGCGCCGCCAAAGACCGACCCGTCGGCCTGCAGCACCTGCATGCGCAGGGCGAAGCGACGGCCCGAGCCGTCCACCGACGGCGGCACCGTAAACGGCACGTGCACGTCGGCAAACTGGATGCGGTCGCTGTACACGGTGATGCCGGGGATGTCGCAGAGGGGTCTATTTTGTGTGAGATAGCCTAAGAAGTCATTGTCAGTATGCGAAACAGCAGAGACGTGTCACGGGTACGGGGCATGCTCTCGACCCTGTTACGTACACTCGGACGTCGCGTTCGACACGGACGTAGTGTCGCGGCCGACGACGGCCAGAAACACTTCCAGGGCGCGCACGGCGCTGGTGTCGCTGTTTCCGGAACCACGCAGAGTGCCGGCTGCAATGGTGGCCGTGCTGGGCACGCCGGCCGTGACGGTCGCGGGGACGGCAAAGAAGGCGGATGTGGACGCGGGGGCGGACGAAGAGGCAGACAAGGAGGCCGAGAAAACGGATACAGGCACGGCGTCAACCATGACTGCGGAGGCCCACCAGTCGGGCCAATACAAATATGGACCGTCGTGAAGCAAAGGAGGCGAGTGTGAAGTCGACCGTGTTCAATTGTGCGCGTTGGGCGATTTGATCACAAACAAGAAATGTTGACATACAGAACCGCGTCGCCAGCAGCACGATGTGCAGTGCGTCCCGCGCCTAATTTCCCGTCGAGTCAGGTCACATCGTCCGCTTGTAACTGCATCGACCCCAAGACTGCGCAGAGCTGTGATGACCCCCGGTACAGACGGCATCTCACTGCTCGCCAGTGACAGTAGTCCCCACCTTTCAGTGAGCGTCAATTGTGACCAAAACTGCAGCACCAGTAGTCGTCATCACAGTCGTTGAAAACAAGAGACGTTGGTTGAAGAGTTTGGCAGTCACGATGTTCATTTTGCGAGAAGTAGGAGTAAGCAACTCGTTCTTTTGGAGACCGCTTATCTTTTTTCCTCTTTCTTTTTTTTTTTTTTCGTTGCACTCTTTTGTGATTATAAAGATTTTAATTGGGAAGTGTTTTTTTTTGCCAAGCGTTGTAATTTATTTGTTTTATTACGTCTAAACACTGTTATTTACGAATCGTATATTTCTTTTGCCATAAATGTGCACAAAATCCACGTTAACCTCGACTATTCCAAGCATCAAATACAACTTCAAGGCACAACAGTTCTGGGGCATCTCGAAATAGCACATTGTGAGGCGAGCCTATGCAGGTACTCAGCTTCCTCTGTTGAAACAATTTCTTGAATAATTATCCAAGGATTTATCTTAAGACAGCCTAGCAAGTCAAGGTTTTGGCGACCGATAAAAACTACTGGTACTACCAACATTGTGAAACTAGTATGACGAAGGGTTCCCTTTTCAAGGTCAACACTGCACGCTCGAACGGTGGAACGGTTTATGCCCTCAGAAACGCATAAATCATGTCTCCTCGCGGTGCAACTGCACTTCCACGAATAGCAATGACTGACGCGAAAGGTCCACCAAAGGTGTCTAAACTTGGCAAAACTTGACCTCGCTACCGATACCCTTTGGAGAGCGCTCTGACTGGCAGGGGAGAGACGGGCTGATAGAAGCTGGTACCTGATAGTCCCCATAGACGCAACCTCTTTACTTGGAGCAGAGACACGGCATTTGTTGACTGGCGATGCTTGAAATACTTGGCAGGTTTGATTTTACTATGGGGAAGCTTGCAGGCCGGGAACTTGTATTGTTGACGAATATTGGCGCGTGAAGAACAACTTGATGTGCTCGGCCGTTGTACAAAGTATGAGGGAGACGTGTGACGGAGTATTCAAAGGTAACAACGTGAAGGGACGATGAACGATACTGGAGAACAGCGCCCAAATACCCAACAATCAGCAGAAAAATGAATAATAAACAATAATAATAAACAACAATCGACAGCAAAGCCAGCAAAACCGAATGCACGTCGATGAACCTCATTTTGCAATTTCATGTCGCTTTACTGCATAGTACTCTCTTTTCCCTTCATCATATTGTCTTTTTGCTGGCAGCTGTTTGTCGCCGAGCGAGGTGGCCGCCTTACAGACAGGGGTCAGGTCCTGGCCTGGGGATCGTCTTGAGGGTTTCAAGCCGTTTCAGAGCCTCAACAGGACCCCGAAGCCCACACTGCAACCAGGAAAATGGCGTTTCCGACTCCTTTCGCACCTTTCTCGGGTCCGTCGTTGTCTTTAGTCCCCTGTCGATCTGCTTCAATGCCTCTTTTTTTTATGTATTTATGTATTTAGCGCATTCGCATTGGCAGTCGATCAAACAACATTCAACCAAAGTCGTGTCTGCGCCGCCTCTGGCACCCACGACGCGCTGGCTCCAGTACGACGTCAAATCAGGATGCAACGAGACAGAAGGCGGTCTTCTTTGGGTGCTTGCGATTGGTGTAGCCAACTTTTCTCTGCACTTTCGTGCCCAGTTGGCATTTTCTCAAACTGTCGACGACGCAGGGAAAAGGGGAGTTATAGCATCTGAAATTCATAAAGATATAACAGAAGAGCAAAGAATTGCAATTGGGATAGAAAAGGGAAAATTGGGACAATAACGAGAGAAAGAAACGAAAGTCGAAAAGTAAGAGCTCGTACTGAGCAGAAATAGTGAAGGAAAGGAAACATATGTACTTCGTTCGTAGGCAAATGCACGTTTACCGACAGGCTTACCAACAGACTCAAATGCTACCGACGCTGTAACAAACCACCGCCTACACAAACCCTGTCGTCATCGTCACTGATGCATCGTAATCGAATACTGTTCGTAGTCAAGTTTTGAACCTGTCAGCCAACCTGCCCAAAATAGCCAGGTGAGGCAGCCGCCTGCACATTTCTGTACATCTCCTGGCCTCCTGGCCTCCTCGCCTCCCCTCCTGGCCTCCTGGTCATGGTCGGCCTCCACCCCAGAGCCGTGGAAAGCACCTGGCCGAACCCTGAGCGACCCTGGTCCGTTTCGAGGAGAACCGAGACGACTTTTTCTGTAGATGCCCTGTTTTTGAGTGTCTGTGTACTCCGTAGTGTCGTCTATGCACGTTTGTGGTATGCAGGTTGTTTGTGTGCACACTTTATTGAAATAGGCGGTGCTCGCAGTCTCGACACTCTGCACATCTCGTCTCGTCTCTTCTCCCCTCCCCCGTTCTCCCTCTCTCCCTCCTTTCTTTCTCATCTTTTGATCATTTACCCGACTATCGACATGATACGAACCGTCTAAACAGCTGTTTTTTGAAAACAGGTTGCCGGTCAACATCTTCTCTTCTTCTTGTCCACTCTTCCCTTCTCATCATCTCTGGTAGACTTTTTTCATACGCCTTTTGACCTTCAACTGTTTTCTTTTAATTCTATTTTTCGCTTTTCTTTTTTCTGTTACTTCATTTTTTACTCTCGTTGCTCACCTCTCCGCTTATTCGTTGCTGTCTTCTTTCGTTACTCGTTTTTACATGTCCTCTCATAATGTATGTTTTACGTGATCTCCTCGGCGGCGTGGCGGGCACGCTCGGCGACTTGGGTGCCGGCGCCGGCGCTCTCGTCTCGGGCCTCTTGCCTGGCGATTCAACTGCACCGACGAGTTCAGCAGCGGCTGCTGAGGCTTCTGTGGCTGCAACGACGACCAGCGCTGTAACGGCAGCGCCAACCGAAACCGAAGCCGCTACGACAACTGCTGCGGCAGCGACGACAACGGCCGAGCAAAAAACAACGGCGACCGCACGGGCCCCGGCGACGACTGCTGCATCGGGCGCTTCAGGTACTGACTCTGGGGTCACGGGCAACTCAGCCAGCGGCGGTGACGATACGTCCGACACCGGCAACAGCAACAACGGCAGCGGCTCCAAGGATAACAACAATGGAAAGGGCGACGGTAACAATACCAACAACAACAACAGCGGCAACGCTAACGCCAACGGCAACGGAAACGGCAATGACAACGGTAATGCCAACAACAACGGCAACGTCAGTAACAACAACAATGATACCGCCAAAGGCGGCGCGGCCGCGACGACGTCGACTACTAGCACCGCTGCTGCTCCGACTGCCGCGGCAACAACGTCCACGTCCGACACGGCTGCCCTGCCGACTACCAACGGCGGCGCCATTGTTGTGACGCCGACGACAAGGTAGGCCAGGCCTTGACCGCCTCTCTGCGCAAAGTAGAAGTACATGTGCCTCTTGCTGACAACCATAGCCCTTCGGCCACGCCCACGTCGACGACGACCTCCTTCATTACGAGCAACGCCGTCGTCACCGTGTCTGTCGCGCCTTCGAGCAACGCAGGCACCACCACTCTGGTCGTCGACACGACGACGACGACGCCGACCCTGTCCGGGACCGCCGAGACCGCCGCGACCCAGTTCCCCATGTCGGCCATCGCCGCCACGTCCACCCCGACACTGGGCCTCGCGTCCGACAGCACGTCCTCGGGCGGCGGCATGAGCAAGCCCGCCATGGCCCTGGCCATTACGGCGCCCATTGTCGGCGTGGCGCTGGCCGGCCTGGGCATTATGATGTTCCGGCGGCGTGTGTCGCGGCGGCGCAACCGGGACTCGATGCCGTACGACGAGGAGTTTGAGAGTCTCAAGAAGAAGCACGAGGAGAAGTTTGACGTGGGACACAACTATTAAGGAAGTCGAACAGTAAGAAAATGCGAAGCATTTTTGTACCGTCTCTGTCATTCCTTTTCTTCCATTTGTCTTCCTTCGCCCCTCACCTCCTCACGAATTTATTTGATTTCTCCAATCTGCTAGCGGTTGAATTTGTGCCTTTTTGGTTTATTTTCTTTTGTCATTTTTCTAATTTGTTTTGGACGAAAAAGATGGATATACAAATACATCAGAGCCCCCATAGTCATGCTTCTCCTTCATCAAATACACTGTCTCCTAACGGGAGGAGCCATATTGCATCTGCACATACCCAGCGAAATAACGAAATCAACTCGTATCGTTAAATACTGTGACTATGACGAGGCATGAGCACGGTTGGATCCGCTGTAGAAGCTGACAATCGTACAGTGGGTCGACAAAAGTGACGCGCCTAAACCAAAACGTATTTTGTGATAAAACTGCCTTTGGCTGCACATTACATCCATATAGTATAAAGAAAAACTCTAAGAAAAGCCTCACTATAATATCCTTTAATTTGTGATTCTATTGATGTTGTTTTCAATAGATTTCAATATTAAACTGTTACGTGGTGGGAAAAGTAAAACTATGTGTTATTTTTAACTCTGTGTTATTTTTAACACATTTTCTCGAGTTACTTCACTAAAAGTGAAATTTAAAAATAGTTAAAAAAATAATTTAAAGAGTACATATTTATTTTCAGCCATTTCTTTAATTATAAAAAAGACTACTTGTCGATTGGACCTTTGGGTAAAAATTGAGAGTTCATACAAAAGTGTGCAAAAGTGCGATTTTTGGTGTGATTTTGGAATGGTTGCGTCAGTTTTGTCGAGTCACTGTAGCCATTCTTAACCTGACCTCTCATCGTAACTTTCAGAGCGTATGTTACGCAACCCACGACGCTTTGGCCGCTTTCTCACCGGCAAAAACTCCTGTCGATCCCTCGGACGGGCAGTTGCATTGTGGTACTTTTGCAAAAGGTCACTGGTGGCAGACGGCAGATGCAAAGGATTCCCACGAGATAACACAGCCATCGGTCGATCGCCGTCTGAAATAAATTCCATGTGGCATCTTTTGTCGACTGTTTCCCGTCTGTGGCGCAAGAGTACTTACTTCAGAAATCACCCCATTCACTCCATTCACCCATTCACCCCACAAAACGGCGGCGGCCCGGTTCTGTTAAATGTACAACACTACAACATAATGTGCCGTAAAATAACGCGGGTTAATGCGTCTGAGCTCTGCCGTCTTTTCTTTTCTTTGTCCCGCGTCTGCACGGCCAATTTATCTCTCCGCATTCTTTTATTTCGGACCCGACTGCTTGGAACGGTGGTTTGACAAAAGACTTGGTTCATCACGATGGCAACCCAAGTATGATCGTATGAGGCTGTGGTCATCAACATAACTCAAACTCAACTTGTACGTTGCAAGGACGCCAACGTCGACACTCTCCTATTTGAGACCTAACTAGAGGCGCTTTCTCACAGTAACTAAACGCCCGGGTAGCACAGTGGTAGCTGCGCCTGCCTAGTAAGCAGGAGGTCCGCGGTTCGATCCCGCGTCTGGGCAACATTAGTTTTATTTTTGCGTCTTGCGAGAAAACGGAGGTTAGATGTTTCTTGTTTTTCTTTTTGTTCTTTTCCTTCTTCGTCTTTTTTTTTTTTTTTTTTTTTTTTTTTTTTTTGTTTTCTTCGATATTTCCCCCCTTAATCCCGTCACACCGCATCTTCTTTCATCTCCGATCCCATACCAACGCTCGCCGATCTTGAGCGCATCACGCTCGCCCCTATCGACAGGATCGCTCGCGAGTACTGGATCGAGGGCGCCGGCGAGAATGTTACTGTGTGCGAGGTCCGGCGTGGCGAGCATGTGTCTGGGGCACTGGCGCTGGCTGCCGACTTTGTGTGGGTGGGCCGGCAAGCGCTGTGAGGGCTCGCCTGCGGTGGGCAGACTGGTGTCGACCGAATTCTGGCGATTCTACGCAAGGAGTTGATGCACCGTATGGGTCTGACCATCCGTGCCAGGCTCAATGCCATCAAACCCCCGTGCCTACAGCTGGTGGGCGCAGGGGCGAGTGCGGAGATGCAAGGGACTGGCACGGAATATAATGAGCCAGACGATATTGATGACGACAACGGCATGTTTGTTTCTGCCAGATACCGTGGAGGGTTTTGGGACTTTGCACGTGGGATAGGCCACCAAGATCGTCAAAATCGATGCCAAATAAGAAAACGAGCATGGGTGCCACAAGAACGTGAGATACATTCTAGTTGGTGCCTCCCTTTTTAGAGTTCCCCGTGCATGCATTAATTCTCCAGCAGCTTGCTAGTCTTTTCTCTTCAACAGACGATTGGCTGCCCTTCATTCCCACCTCATTCCCGCCTGTCTCACCGTCCCTCGTCAGTCACACAAAGTGTGAACGGTGAGCACGAGGCACAATGACATTCCGATACGGAGTGCACAAAGTGGTAACGGTGTGAGCACGAGGCGCAATGGCATTCCAATACGGAGTGCAGTGAAGAAGATGAATCCAATCAACACAGAGTACGGCACTTCATAGCATCCGAGGGATAGGACGAGGACGTGGGTGACACAGGAATAAGACGAACAGTGGAGACACGGACATGACTCGCCATTTGGACATGCCAGCCTGCTTGAGCATGCAGGATCTTCAGAACTGCGTCTGTGCACTTCCGCGTGCATTATGCAGCCGTACTAGATCCCGATCCAGTGGTTCTTTGTGCTTTCGTGTGCAACCTGCAGCAGATCGAGTCAAGCCATGGCCGTGGGCCAGGTTCGATGCATACGCATACAGCATCCGAGGGATCATCCAAGCATGACTCGCCAATACTTGCCCTTTTGCACCCATCATGCCCATAATTGTAGATGGCGTGAGATTGAGGGCGTCTAGGACATGTCGGCCATCGTAAGGGAGTGACCAGGTTGAGCCCGGGCTGTGAGCCGGAGCAGTCGCCGACCTAGACGACCGTCCACACACACCTCATGGCAAGACAAAGTGGATAACTCTGCCAGCCCTCACTCATCCGGCGGAGATTGGATATACACCATCTCGGTGGCACCACGGTACGGGACGAGAGAAACAAACTGGGGATATTTCAGTGGTATTGTAGGTATGTGATATTTGTTTCATCGCTGCTGTTGATGTTGTTCGTTTTAGTTGCAGCCTTACCACTCGCTCGGGCGCTTACCGTTTATTGCATTCTTTGTGGATATGCGCCACTGGGGAAATTATGTGTTTGCAAAAGAAACAAAACGTCTGCTTCAGTCACACGGTGGGTAATGGTTCATCGGCACGCACAGAAAGAGAGTGGTGTAGAGTGAAATATGAGTCCAAAGTCCAAGGGAGATGCAAAAGATGAAAAGAATACAAAGTGAAACAGGCAGATATGTAAGGCGACGCGATTGCCTTGCTGGCCAAGTCGGCATCATCTCCCTCGGACCTTTCTCTCTTCCTACATTGCCATTGGATACCAGGTCACGGTGTCCGGTGGGTGCGGAAGTCGATGCAACCTGTTCCAGGTTTTCAACTTGGTCCGTAGCCAACGATCTCTGTATACCACACCTCCACTCCCCTGGATCTACCACCCACACGTTCGGTGAATGAGAGACATTGAGAGGGAAACAAGTGTTTTGTGGGAGTACAGAAGTCTGTGCGAAATTGCCACTTCCTCTCGTAGAGACAGTTGGCAAACAGACCACAGAGGGCCATCGCCAGAGACCCGACGGATTGTTTACTGTCAGCATTCTCGGTTTACTCGTCACAAGCCTCTTCCCAGGGCGAGAGTTGTTGGTGTCTTCCTTCCACATCCCCAAGTATAAAGTCCACGCTTGTCGCTCTCTCTCCTGTCACCGTTTTACTTCTCCTCACCAAGCTCCCAGCCTCCATCAGCTCAGCACATTCAGTCTACCCTCGATTCATCTACTTATACATACCGTACTCCATTCACATCCACTCTACTTCCACTCATCAACATGAAGCTCCACGCCCTCGCTCTTGCCGCCATCTTTGCCACGGCCATGGCGTCCCCTACTGCCGAGTCCTCGGGCGACGGCTGGGGCAATGGCGGCGACGGCGGCGACGGCGGCGATGGCGGCAACGGCGGCGGCGGCGGCGGCGGTGGTGGCGGCGGCGGCGGCGGCGGCGGCGGCGGCGGCGGTAGTGCCAACTACGAGGCTTGCCCATCTGGCCTCATTGGCTCCTACCCGCAGTGCTGCACGGTGGACATCCTCAACGTCCTTGACCTAAACTGCAAGCCGGGTAAGAAACGACGGAGGCAAATCAGAATGAGGCAAAACAAAACGAGAACATATGACTGACATGAATAGTCCCTATCGTCCCGACGTCGGCTGCTGAATTCGAAGCCGCCTGCGCTTCCGTTGGCGGCGTGCCCGAGTGCTGCACCGTTCCCCTTGTATGTCTTCCCTATCCTTTCCTTCTCAGAAGAGCCTGTTCATCTACCTCGTTTTGTCTGTATACACGTCTTTCTAACGGATTAGGCCACTCTTGGTGTGCTCTGCGAGGTTCCTCCTGGCACTGCGTAAGTGGCGCTGTCAGACGTCATCGTCAACCATTGTTGCGGGTTCTCTCCGTCCCAGAATGGTGGTCCGTGGCGATGAAGAATGGTGCGCAATTGGCCCGGGGTGCAAGACAACGATGGCAACGATTGGGATGCACTCCTCTTTCTTTTCTCGTGAAAGCACTCGAAGCTTATCGTCTTTTTTTCCCTATCTTTCTTTTTATTCTTCTCGTTCTTCACAAGTATACGATTGTTTAGAAAATCTAATATGTCTCCTACACGAATGCTTTCGTATTTATTTTCAGTTTTTTTTGCAGCATAGCTGCCATAATATACAGAATAACTGCAGTACGAAATAAATCACCCAGACTTTCACCTCATTCGTCGTTGTAAGTGAGGCTGAGTGGGTCCGATGACGTAACAGGTGCCAACAGTGCCGAGACGGGGCGGGGCTGCCAGGTCAGGAACCAGCCAGGACCCCTTTTGTTAGCATCAGGCACCAGGAACAGGATCTCGCATCCCAGATCACAGCCCATCACAGTCCATCACAGCCCATCACAACCATCACAACCATCACAACCACAATCACAGTTCCTGAGCAATAACCGCCCATCTCATTACGTCATGGCCCCCCACAATGGCCTCGTGCACGCCAAGGAGTACGACATCAAGGACAGCAACGTCGAGCTGATTGGCACCGACATTGACCACCGCGTCAAGTACGCCTCGGCCGCCACGGAGCCCGCCTGGAACAACGGCGTCGTCGGCGTGCAGCCGGGCCTCTTTGTCTGGCGCATCGAGGACTTCCAGGTGGTGCCGGTGCCGGCGCGCGGCGTCGGTCTCTTCTACGACGGCGACAGCTACATTGTGCTGCACTCGTACCAAGTCGGCCGCGACACGCGCACCCCTACGCTCGGCCACGAAATCTTCTTTTGGCTCGGCAGCTACACGTCCCAGGACGAGGCCGGCACCGCCGCGTACAAGACGGTCGAGCTCGACGAGTTTCTGCACGGCGCCGCCACGCAGCACCGCGAGCTGCAGGCGAGCCCGTCCGCCGCCTTCCTGGCGGTCTTCCCGCAGCGCCTGACCATCCGCCGCGGCGGCGTGGCCACGGGCTTCACCCACGTCGAGGAACCTGCTGAGGCCACGCCCTCCAAGAAGACGATGCTGCTGCGCGTTTTCAAGCAGCCGGGCGCCCGCACCGACGGCGGCATTGTCGTGCACGAGGTGCCCGCGCAGCCGACCAGCCTCGACGACGACGACGTCTTTGTCCTCGACGCCGCCGGCAGCGACGCCCTCTACGTGTGGCAGGGCCGCCGGTGCAGCCCCATGGAAAAGGCCAAGGCCGCCGAGGTCGCCCAGGACCTGCTGACGCCCGCACACACGGGCGGCGTGCAGGTGCTCGCCCAGGACGAGGGCCGGGCCGGCGTGGTGCTCCGTCTCCTCGCACAGGAGGCACAGGGCGGCGGCAGCCTCGAGTCGAGCGCCCGTGCGGCGACGTCGTTCCGGTCCGACCGGCCGGTGGCCTCGACGCGGTCGAACCAGCCCCCGCGCCCCCAAAAGCTGTGGCGCCTCAGCGACGCCTCGGGCCAGCTCTCGTTTGACCTCGTGCGCGACGGCGCCGCGTCGCTGCGCGACTTTGACGGCCGCGACGTCTTCTTGTGGGACGACGCCGGCCGCGAAGTGTGGGTCTGGGAAGGCCGGGGCGCGAGCGCGGCCGAGCGCGCCCAGTGGCTGCGTGTGGCCCAGGCGTACGTGCGGCAGCTGGCGGCGGGGGGCGACGAGGGGTATCTGACGCCCGTCGCCAAGGTGCGCGAGGGCTACGAGAGCCCGGCGTTTCTGCAGTCGCTGCAGGCCGCGGCGTAGATGGAGAGGACAAGGGGGGTTTACGAGAATCACACATTGTGGACAGGCTTGTATTGGGAACATTGGTCGTTGTGAAAGAACAAATTTTATTTTTATAGGAAAACTCTTGCAGGCGACAAACACTCGCCCAAAATAAATCAACAAATGGCCAGCATTTGCACTACGTCTTACATGTTGCAACAGTCACACTCGTCGCTGTGGAAGACGTCCGCTGTCTGCTCATTGTCCATAAACAAAGACGGATAACGGTAGTTGATCACAAAGCCGACGGCAAGGAACACGAGAAAGAGCGGCGGGTTCATAATTAGGACCAGCACCGTGCCCAGGCCAAGGAGAGTCATGACCACGCAGAATGTGAGCAGCACCCAAATCCACCACAGGAGGAGGCAGAGGGAGACACAGCACAAAATGGCCGAGGCAAGGAACTGGAACATGGCTGTGAATGGTGGACAAGGGGAGTGTGAGTGTTTGTCTGTTGCTGTTTGTTCCTTGAATGTGTCTGATAACAATGCAGCAATGGGTAAAAGCAATATTGGGCAGTGCTGTCAGAGATTCAAGGAACGGCTGTCGTTGTGGTTGTTTTTGAAAAAGAGAAAGGGAAACGTTTGTGGTATTTTGGAGCGGCGGCCGATATTTATACCTTTGCCCTAAGCGCCATGCTCGTTTTTGCGGTTCATGGACAAAGGTGCTGGACAATGGATTATTTCGCACGAACAAGATGATCGTGATTGTTGTCTTTGTCCGAAGTTAAGAATGCTCCCAAATCTATTTCTACAACTTAGACAGTGAACAACATTCATGCTGTGGACGAATGGCTGTGGCAATTCCCTGAGTCGTGTCAATTGCAATTGTGAACAGCTGTTGTATAAAAACCACCCATATTTCATGATCATGAGGCGTGGATATGAACAACATTTACGTCGCATATTCCAGCAACGAGAATCGATACACACACACTTACACACACACACACACATACACATCTCAGGCGCATCTCTTCCTTCAACACAATGCAAAGGGGATCCGTCAATATAGCGATTCGTGCAAACAACCTGCAGATCATAACCGGTCGTTCTTCCCATAGATACGGCAACACCCGCGGCGCCGAGAGCGCGCGGATGAGGGAGGCTGCCTCGGATGGTGACGCTCCTAAGCGATCCTATCCTGACACTGGCATCGATGCCGGCAGTTTTCAGGGAAACGGCGTCCTAAGGCGGATAACCGATGTAACCGAAACTTCATCTACTTCGGAAGCTTCGTATGTGGCTCAATCCGAGGCCCAATACGCCGAGGCTGAGTACGACGACCAGTACGACCAGTACGACGGCCAGTACGGTGACCAGAATCCATTTCAAGAAGAACCAGGGCCACAGGTCCACAGCCCGACCTTAGATCGGACTCAACGGTGGGAAGAGAGCGACGGCCACCACTCCGGCCGACACTCCGGCCACCCTCCTAACCGACGGTATAGCCAAAGCTCGTACCCACTACAGGACCCACGCCAGCCATACAGACACCATGGCGCTGCGTGCGAGGTTCCCAATGAACATCGGGATGCATACGGAAATTATAGGTCGCCATTTTCCGGCCAACCGGCTATGACAAACCCCCATGGAACATTTGTCCGCGGAGGCACGTATACGTCTCCGCTGACACAGCCTCTACGCATACGCGACGATCCTCGCTTCAATATAGGAATGGATACTTCCATTCCGGGCATTGATAGACAATTCGCCTCCTTAGGCCTGTCAGACGACTTACGCTACGATCAACGACCCAGCCAAAGCCGTTTCCATCATCGCCCCCCGCCAGGCTTCTCCTGCCGAGGCGACGTCTATCCCGCGCCGCGAACATTGCATCGTGAGCTGGAACCGAGTGGCTTTTATAACGACGATACGCCTATTCCGGTCAAGAGCGACGATGGGACCGATAATTGCAGTATACTGTGCGAAGACTCCATCTCCTGCGTTGGTAGACATCGCCGTGCACATCGCAAGAGCTCGAGTAAGTCCCAGCCAAAGCCCCGACACAAGGATCATGACCGTAATTCAGACCCTACTGCTCGGCCACGTTCAAGAGAGCGACGCGTACCCCGTCCGGCTCCGGCAGAAGAATGCAACCTTCCGCGTGCTCCGACGCCACCTCCTTTCGAAGACCCGGAGTCTGCAGCGGCCGAACGGACGTACTACGGCCAGCATGCAAACCTCGCTGGCCGCCACTATTGACGTGGGAGATGAGCGTACTTATCGTAGATGCTCGAGCCTAGGCAATCGATATAGTCAGCTGCTGTTATCAGTTACCGGTATCTGTGCAGCTTCTGTGCAGCTTCTCTCCTCTCTTTTGTTTTCTTTGTTGTTTCTTATTTGCATTTGGAGATAAATATAAAATAAGCCACATTTTCATCTTTAGGGACCACCGTACTATCATGCAAGTGACCGTAGCATCCAGCTAGTAAAATGTGCGCCGGCCATTTCTCTCTTTAGAGCTTGCACGCCTCACAACGCAGACTGAGAAATTGTCTTTTCCCCACGACAGCCAAGTCGCTTCAAGCCGCCAAGACCGCCGTAGAGTGATCGACATCGCGTTCCGCGAGTGTTTACTTGTCGTATTGCCGTATGCCTTACCCAGCGAAATCGAGCGAAGACTGCTCCGTATTTTCTGGGAGCCAACGCCGTCGAGCGTCCGATGTCCAGCATACAGCGCCCAGCATCTCGCAGGACGACGAACGCCTCACAGCGTCTGTCTTGAACGTGTCTCTTCGTTTCAATCGTCAGGTGTCTGTAAAACGAGCTGTTATCAACACAGCAGCTGGGCCTTTGCCCAGCAGTGTCGCTTTCTGAGGGAAGCTGACTGTTTCTTTCTGCTCTTGGCACGCCAACTGCTACAGCGGCGCACAAACACACCTCGTCATGTGCCCGTGTCCACCAGCTTCAAGACGGTCCAGAGTGGCCCGAGATATCGAGTCAGTCGTGTAAGCCGACGTGCGTGGCCGAGTTTGTGTGTACTGCAGAGTATGTAGAAAGCGACGGAAGTAGAACGTCGTCGACGAGACCCGGCCTCTTTTGTGCCATGTCATTGTAATCCCAGCCGTTCCCTGGCCTCACTTGAGACGCTGTCGAGTTTGAGTTGCGTTTGACATGCAGCTAAAACCCACTAAATCTGAGGCACAATCCGTGCGGCCGGATGGGGTCCACTTTTCTCCTTAAGGTTTTCCACTAAGAGGCCCGAACCCCTGGCGGGCCTGGCCAGGCCTAAATGAGGAGCCAGACAGAAGGAGCGAACTGCCAAAAAGGCCCCTCAGGAAGAACGAAAGGAGCTAACATCAACTTAGCCATTCTCCGTTGCTTTCTTTTTCCTCCCACGACGACACCTTGCATCGCACTCCACGGACAGCCAACATGCCGTAATTGCACAGGGCGGCTCTGAAGGCGCGCAGCCTCAACCGGGCCAGAAGTCGCTTCCACTGCCGATATTGACGGGGTATTCGTTCTGTAACGCCACTGATCTTGTCTATTTTAGTTTTGTTTTATTTTATTGTCGTGCCATTCTTCAGACCATTGCTCTGTCGTCAGCGCACTCCGTCAGTCCTTTGCTTGTTTGTGATAGTCCCTCCTCACTGCCTGTCATGCGACCAATGGAACTCTGTTAACAGTTTCGTTTCGGGCAGGCAAAGGATCTGCTTCAAATTGAGACTCGACTCTCTGTTCTTCGGTCTGCTTAGACGTCTTTGTAGAGACAGCGACTCGCCGATAATGACATCTGGAGCAACTCGTACGTAAGCCGACACGTCAGAAGGGAGAACCGTAGATGAAAACAACTAAAGTAGAAGAACGGTACAGACACAGGCTACGATTGATCGGCTGCTACAAACAAACAAACATGGCCAACTCCGCGGACCAGCCTTGTGTCTTTGGAGCAGTCTTTGCCCCTCTGTCCTCCTCGCTTGGCATCTGAACAAATCTCACGATCCCATCTAGACGTTGTCAGGGTTGCAGGTCATCCCTTTCAATTAAAAGTCTCCTCGTTCCTTGTTTGAACATGTTTCTCCTTTATTTTGTGTTCCCCCTACTATTTTGTGTTTCTCTTTTCCCCCTTGCTCTTGGCTCACGCGCAATGGACTGTCGCCACGACAAAGGTCGGTCGACGAAAGAGTGAAGGCCAAGGAAGGAGTCGAGCTAACATGTTTCCAAACGTTTCTTGTGAAGGTGGAAGTGAAAAGGAGGTCGTGGTCAGGATGGGGCTGCGACTCGTGGCTTGGTGGTGGTCATAAACACACGAATGAAAAATAAATAAAAAAATTAGACGCCGAGAAAACGCCTTAGCCACACAGTCATGTTTCGTCCGGGGAAGGGGGTCAATGAGGCCTCGCCATTTTCCTCTTTTATTTCTATTTCTCTTCACAATTCGTCTTCAAGCCTTTTTTTCTCTCCTATGACGAGTCGTCGCCCAAGTGGGTGGTCGGAAGGGGCTCTCGGCGCGGGCTTGTCATCTCGTTTCAAAGTCCCCACCCACGGGCGACCCCGTAACGTGCACAAACACGGCTGCGTCCAACACAGGTTGGCGAAGACGTCGTAAGTTAGCAACGCCCAGAAACCCCTGCTGGCCGCTTCAGACATCAGACAAGGGCCATCGGTTTGCGATGCCGGGTCTTTTGCAGGTGTCCCTTTGCTGGTGAAGTCCCCCTCTCTGAACCGGCAGATCCGCTCAATTCATCCGCCTTTCTATGCTTTGCAGGGGTGGCCCTTTTTTTGTGTCGGATTGTGTCTTTATATTTATGCCGTTTCCCATCCCACTGACCCGTGTCCTTTCTCTCTTTTTTTCCTCTTCCTTCTGTAGGTCCATCTTAGTTTTCTTATTGTCGTGTACTTTTTCTCTCCCTTGTACTTTCTTCTTTTTTTTCCATTTCACTTCATTATTCAAGAGGCTAGTCCTTTAATATCCATCATCACCAACTTGCAGCGCGAGTCGCCTTTCAATCTTTACACCTTTTTGTTTCGTTCTCCCATTCTTGTTTTTTTTTCCCCTCAAAAACTTCATTTTTTTCCATATCCAAAATGCAGTTCTCTACGCTCGCCCTTTCTGCCCTTCTGGGTCTGGTCTCTGCCCAGCAGACGTCCGTCACGGTTGTTGAGGTCTCCGCCAAGAACAACTCCCTTACTTACTCGCCCGACAACATCAAGGTCGCCGCCGGCTCCATGGTCCAGTTCCAGTTCCTCGCGGGCAACCACACCGTCACGCAGTCCACGTTCGATCAGCCGTGCCAGCCCATCGCGTCCTTCAGCAACGTCACCGGCTTCCACTCGGGCTTCGTCCCCGTCGCCGCCAGCGCCAACACGGGCAACATCCCGACCTACACCATCATGGTCAACGACACCAAGCCCATCTGGATCTACTGTGGCCAGGCCAAGCACTGCGAGAACGGCATGAGCATGGTCATCAACGAGAAGTAGGCTCCCGCCCGTTCCCCCCCCCCTTTTCCAAGCCGACGTCTTGCTAACAAAACTAGCACTGCCGACAATACCAAGTCGCTCGCGGTGTACCGCACGAATGCCATGAAGGCCACAACGGTCGTTCCCGGTGGCGCCAACAGCGGCAGCTCCGGCACCACGTCGTCCTCGGGCACGGCCTCCAGCGGCGTCACCACCAGCGCCGCCAACCTGGTCTCTGTTCCCCAGTTCGCCGCCGGCCTCATCGCCGTTGCCGGCACCTTCTTCCTGCTGTAAAGCAGTGGTGGACGGCAAAAACTGGGTTGCTGATGCGGGTTGTGCGTGTGCCCATAATGATGGTTTCTTGACTTCTTCCTCGGGTCCCCTGGCTTGGTGTACTATGAGTTTTCTTTTTTTCCTCCCCATCTTAGACTTTTTTCGTGTGATTAAGCGGAGCTGGGGTCCGGACCAGAAAAGAGGAGGACGAGCTTTCCTTTTGTCCCTTTTCTTCGTTTCGTTCAGTGTACAAGGGAGACGTTCACGACGTGTAGTTTACATACCTCTTTTTAACTGCGTTTTATTGAAAAAAAATATTGAAGTTTTGGAATAAGAACCCATGGTCGAAATGCATTGCAACGAAACGTGTGATTTCGCAACGAAAACGGAACCTGTACGAAACGAGGAATCGGCTTTCCCAACGGTCACTCCCCTTCTTTCGTAGGCACTTCGCGGTAGGCCCGGCCTTCCTGTGCAACCTTGCACAGCGGCTTCACTTCGCCCTCCCAACCCGGCTCCCGCTTCAGCTTGCCCACGTAGTGGTACTTGTGGCTCTTGGTGAAGAAATCCACCCAGTGCTGCACCGCGTCGTGCACCCGCTTCACGGCGTCCTTGCGCTCCTGGACCTTCTTCGCCGCCAGCTCCGCCGGTGTCCAGTGGCTGTCCACCTCGGGGTTGTCCAGCGGCAAGAACATGTCCTCGACGCCGCGCAAGTCGCCGTTGCGATCGTCGGCAAAGCAGCCCGTGACAAACCCACGGCTGGCGTCGACGCCCGCAAAGTAGTGGTACGACCCGCCGGGGCCGTAAATGTGGCGGCCGGCCGAGACGTCAAAGACGTTGCCGTCGATCGAGAGGTATATGGGCTTTTCGACAACCGAGCCGTCGTATTCGGCGAGTTCCTCGAGTGTAAAGTAACGTGGGCCGTTCTGCACAAAGTACAAATGGACACGCCATGGTTAGCATCGTTTGCTAGGCAGACAGAACGGCGCTCCCGGAGTAAGGATGCACACCGAGTAAGGACCGTGGTCGCCTCCTACATATTGCATCTTCCACCACGAGAGCTTGAGATAGTTGGGTCTGTGCTGCATGCCCCACAAGAAGGACTCGCCGCCGGACACGAGGTAGCTGAGGCCGCACGACGCCAGCAGCAAAAAGGTCAGCACGCGGAAGATGTCGAGGTACGGGCTGTACTCGTCCTCTTCGTCCACGCGCGGCCGCTTCTTGCCCTTGGTCTTGCGCTTCGGCTGCGTCGACGGCGTCGTCGTCGTCGGTGGCGGTGTGACTGGTTTGCCGTTGTTTCCGTCGTCGTCCTCGTCCGTCAGGTCGGTTACGTCGACCACGCGCGGCTCAAGCGGAAACCTCCGCTGGCGAGCAGCGTTGTCGGCCATTGTGTATTGAAGGTGAGACTCGATTGGCACGTACAAATCGAAAGTTGATCAGATGCAAAACGGCGAATGTAATATTGGCGATAACCACTAGGACGACGCAAGTCGAGAAAGAGACAATGTCGAGAAGAAAGCCGAGAAGGCAGTCGAAGAACTAACAATGGTCCAGCTCCATGGACATCCGGAGCTCAGTGTGTGGGGTGATTCTAGTTGCCAGATTTCACGCGGCTGGATCGGACAGGCTGCGACACGAGATATGGTAAAAGTCTACGACAACGGCAGCGAGCATAAAGAAAAGGCAACTTTGGCCAGAAATAGAGTACTTGCTGCATCTGGACCAATGCGGGACCGCATTACGAGCTCCGACGGCACCAAAGGCAAGCGCGACCCTGATGGAGCTTTCCCCAACTGCAGTTCCGTGTTCCTAAAGCAATCAGGGCCCACAAATGCACTAGCCACGATGCAGCCACAACAGTTGTAGCAGCTCCACTTTTATCCAAGGCTGTCACCCTAACTATCGCGTCGCCAGAGCAACAAGCCACCAAAAAGCGCGACCCGTAATAAACACAACGCACAACTACGCCAAATGCACAGAGCAAATGCCACAACGGCTGGGACAAATTAATATCGCGGAGACAAAGCGACAGAGCGTGTGTATCCCAGATCTCACATCACGAACGCCCAATTGCATTCTTCACGCCTTCGACGAACGGCACATCGACAACGCCGTCGACATCGACATCGACAATCGACTAAAAAATCAAATCGAATCAACAAACAAGACAAACACAACACACTCGACAAAATCAACAACCTCTGGCATACTACGACGCATCGAGCACACACAATGGACTTCCACGGGAGCCGTTCCGGCTCACCAACACCGCTCCAGGTGATATCGCCTGAGCGCGTCAACAACCAACAACCAGGAAGCCACAACAACAACAACAGCCATCCGTTCGACTCCAGCGTCGCCTCCGTCACCGACAAGATCAGCCAGTTCAACTCGCTCGCGATGCAGTCCAAGCACCTCGAACGCAAGACGGCCGACGCGGCCTTGAAGCGTGCCATGGTCGGGCGGGAAGAGGCCGAGACGGACATGCGTCGGTACCGCGACGAGGCACGGCAGCTGCGCAAGCAGGTGGACGAGGGCCGGCAGCGCGAGCAGCGCGTCAGCGAGCGGCTGGAGGCGGTGATGGAGAACTACGGGCGGGCCAAGGAGACGCACGCACACACGCAGGCGCTGTGGGAAAAGGAAATCCGGCGGGCGCGCAAGGAGACGTTCAAGTCGCAGAGCGCCATTGTCAAGCTGCAGGAAGAGCTCAAGGCGGCCCGGGCCAGCAGCAAGGCGGCCGAGGAGGCGCTGGTGCACGAAAAGGAGCGCAGCAAGGCCCGCGAGCAGGAGGCGTTCCAGGCGCGCTACGAGCTGGTGGGGTGCCAGGAGGCGCTGGAGCAGACGCTGCAAAAGGTCAAGATGCTGGAGCAGGAGCGGGACGCGTTCCGCAGCCTGGCCACGTCCGATGAGGATGTGGCACGGATTGCCTCGGAGGGTCGCCTGCCGCTGCCGCCACCCGATGCGGAGGAGGAGGCCGAGGAGGCGGAAGAGGAGGCTGAAGAGGAGGCCAACGAAGACACCAACGACGACAGCATGGACGAGACCGAGGACGGCCTGACGATGACGAAGCAGCGGTCGAGCCGGCGCAAGACAAAGAGCAAGAAGGCGGCCCGTGCGTCGTCCGTCACACTGCTGGACATCCGGTCGTCCGCCACCAGCGAAGCCGAGATCAGCGAACTGACGCGGCTGTGGCAGTGGGAGAAGCAGCGTGCCGACCGGTCCTCGGCGCTCGTGGAGTACCTCGAGGCCGAGTGCCATCTGCGCGCGTGCTCGTGCATGAAGAAGCGCCCGCGCACCAGCATCCTCGACTCTGCGCGCAAGCGGCCCAACCTCGATATTGGCGACGCTGGCGATCGCATCATTCTTAGTGAGAAGGCTGCCATCGCCTCGCCGACCGCCAAGATCCGGGCCGCCATGAAGCCTTCGCCGACAAAGACGCTGCAGAGCGGCCTCCACGTCAACCTCAGCCCCGAACGCCGCGGCGGCGGAGAGGCGAATGCGATGACGGACGAAAACGAAAACAGCACAGACAGCCACGGCCCGTCTCCGGAGGGGAAGAAGGCCGCTCGGCTGGGCACGACCATTTTCGTGCCCGAAGAGGGCGTGTTCCGCACCGTCTCGCAGCAGATTGCCCAGGAGATGGAGGAGGCCGTTGCAGCAGCGGCAGTGGCCACGATGGCTGCGATGCCAGAGGTGCCGGGCGCCGAGGAGGTGCCGCAGCAGGAAGCCGAACAGCAGCCTGCGCAGGAGACTGAGCAGGAGACTGAGCAGGAGACTGAGCAGGAGACCGCCCATGAGGCATTGCAAGAGACGGTGCAGGAGCCAGAGGCTGCACCGAGAGTCGCAGCTGAGGAAGTCGCCGTGCCGACACAAGCCACCACGCAAGAGAACCGCCACCCCTTTCACGACATGCGCGACGCCGATGTCCAGGACGCCGATACCACACTGGGCGACGTGACGACCGACTCGGCCGACTACACCGTCGAAACGACCACAGAGCAGTCCATGTACGCGCGCACGCCCTCTGTGGAGCCGCCCTCGTATGCCCAACAGCGCACCTCGCTTCTGTCTCTGCTCGATGCACCGCACCGCCAAGAAGCCGAGCAGCCGGTCAACTTTCACGTGCCCACCACGCCGGGACCTTTGCCGACGGAGGCTCCCGCACACAATGCGAATGTGGATGTTCATATGGATGACGCCCAAGAGGCACCCCGTGCTGCCACGTCACTGCTGGTTGCGAGCACCTCGATGCGCGTTGCCGAAACGGACATGAACAGTGCGGCACCGCCGCCTGTGAGAGTCGTCAGCGAAGAGTCGACTGTGGTCGAGGAAGAGCGGGACGTCGCGCGCGTCTCGGACGTGACCGAAGTGGCCTATGCCCGGAGCCACAGCAGCCAATCCAGCCGCTCCGACAGCTCCAATCTCTCTAATCACTCCCATCACTCCCATCAATCCAGTCAATCTGGGCGGTCCCGGCAACGGCGCCCAGCATCGGCACAGCTGCAGTACGAAGACCGCGACGCGACACCTGTCGCACAGCCGCAGCGGTACGAGACGCCGGCCATGGATGAGTCGCTCAACAGCCGCTCGGTGCGCCCGCACACAGTGGCTGCGACCAACGTGTTCACGCACAAGACGACAACCACCAAGGTGCCGCTGCGCGAGGAGACGACCGACCCCAGCCTGGCCCAGCGCATCATGGCGGCCCAGCGCACACCCGCCAGCAAGATCCTGCCCGCAGCGTCGTCGTCCTCGTCCTCGGCCGTCTACAGCGACGGCGAGGCCACCGCGACGGCAGAGGGCCCGAGCTTCGACATCCACAACCCGGCCCTGACGCCCACGATGTCGCGCGAGGAGTGCCTGGCCCAGATTCGAGAGCGCCGCGGACGGGCCCGCAGTGCCGCCGGGGGCTCGTCGTCGTCGGCCTCGTCCACACGCACCACGTCGTCTTCGTCGGCCGCAGCGACGACAACAACAACAACGACGACGACCATGACGACGGCAGCCCCCGGTGGCATCCGCCGTCCGATTACGCCCGGTAAGGAGCGTCGTGAAGTCAGTGCGCCCGTCCGGCGCGTGGCCAGTGTGCGCCGGGTGCGGCCATAGAGGACCGGCCTACCGCAAGAGCAAAGATGAGCGTGGCAGATTGTGGGCGTGTCATGTCATTAATGTCATTTTCGGCGCTGCATTTTCCCCTACGGTATTCACGTTTTGGCCAGGCGTTTTGCAGCATTGTTCGGCGTTTCTTCAGATTTTTTTTACTTTTTTAGTTGGATTGTATTCATGCGCCCGCGTTTTATGCCTAGACGTTTTCACGACAAACGTATTGCTCTAATATTTGACATTGCGAGTTTGTTCCTTTTCTGTCTTATGTCTACTTTTGCTCGTTTACGAATCGATTTTGAGTGACTCTTGGATTCAGCACCCGACATTCCTCGTCGTTCATTTTTGCATCAACAGCCTTCAAGCGAGCACCGCCAGCCTCACCGATCCCATTCCTAGACGGCCATCCCATTACATGAAAGATTATTCAGTGTCCAATTCTTATTTACGGCATTGTCCAAAACGGTCACAAAACGGTCACCTTTAATTTTTATTTAGTAATATAATACGCCTGTCAAGACCATTCAAAACGAAGGGCATTGTCATGATTCGCGAAACGACCGGAACAGGGCAAACTGATTTTCAAACAAACCCAAGAACTCCTTTTGTTTTTACTTCTCCCTTGCTTGCTTATGATACGCAAGGTTGTTAATTATAGAATTTGTGGTGATGCTCCATCGGCTTGTTTGATGGCCAGCGCATCGATCTATGCCTTCTGGGGGCCAGGGTTGGATGGCCCTTGCATGTTTCTTGTGGGCGTCTTGCCGCCCTGACTGTCGTCAAGGTTGGACAGCAGAGAAAAAGGGTATCTGGCGACAATGGAGAGCAATTTTATTTACAGTTTGGTCGTCAAACTTTTTTTTCTTCTCCCTTCTTCTGTTCCATGTATTTGGGTGTCCTCGTCCAGGGCAATCCCTCACGATCGCCCTGCTTCCCCGCGGCATCATCATGCGTTTCTGCTGTTTGTGAGCGATGCGGGGGCCGAGGGGGGCATCCGTAAATCAGTAAGGAATTTCTCAAACAAGGGCATTCCTCTTTTGATAAGTGGGCGACTCGGGGCCAGTAGCGAACGGCACGGACAAGCATGGCATCAATTTTGTGGCTTTTTGAGGATGGTTTCTGTTTTGATTCTCGGATCGCCTCCAGCGCGTTTTGCTGTCAAGGCCGTCTCCATCGGACACCACAGAGCATCCATCCCTGGGTCAAACAGAAAAGCCACAAGGACAAAAGGACGGTGTCGGATGTTTCCCTCAAAAAGCAAATATTGTCTTTGAAACAGATCCCCATCGGTTGGTTTCCCCCTTGTCGGCCTGCGCCCTTTCTTCGCCCCCGTCTGGAAGGCATATGTCGCTCGTATCTGTTTCTATGTTTGTTAGAGAACGGCATGTGGGAGCGGCGAAACGGGCCTTTCCGCCGGTGCGTCTTAGTTGGTCTTGACATGGTCACAAGAAACTACAAACAACAGCAACCACATGGCCCGTCGACAGCAAACCCAAACACCTCTGCGCGACTTGGAGAGCCACACAACTTCTCTTCACGCGGAACGCCCGAAACACAGTCACCAAGAAGAAAACAGCTGTTGCACCCGCTCATTCTGTTCTGCAAAGTAGCGGTGACGGCCGTACGCAGGCACATGACGACACGAGACCACGCGGACAAAACTGGAAACTGGGACACCGAGAGTGTTGCCGCGTTGTCGAACGTGACAGATCGTTTTATGTTGTGCTTGTGCCTACATCTCGTTCTTTTACACCGCCCCTCTGCCTCCTCCTTGTATCATATCGGGACAAGGGTCGAGATCATAAAAAAGGGCCGGATGTCGAAACAGACGGAGCAGGCCCAAAAACAATACAAAAGCAAAACGAGAAACATTATGTGCTCTCAAACTCTCTCTTCTGGACTCGTCGGGGTTCAACAACCAAGAGTACGTACGGATGTGAAAACGACAGTTAAAAAAATGTGACAGACGCAATTGCTTGGTTCGCGAGGGAGGGAGCTGAGATGGGCTTGTGCTTGGTGGATGTTGCACGGCAGACGGCAGAGGTCGAAAGGGAGAGACGGAAGAGGCTGGGAGGGTGTGACGAATAAAACGAGAGGGACAGAGGGCGTCTGAAAAAGGGAGAGGGCAGAAAAAGACAGAAAGAGAAGCGACAAGGAAAGGAGCCGAGACGCAATAAGCCGGGAGAGGACGAACCGAAGAGGCACACAGAGTCTAAAGTCTAAACAAAACGCCAGCCAGAGATGGGTCCGAGACGGGGCGCCACCAGATCGAGTCTCCGTGCTCCCCGGTAGTGCTTTGGAGTTTGATTGGGTCGCGGGTGTGTATGTCCTTTGTTTTCGGGTTGTCTTGGCCCTATAATGTCATGATATTTACGTTTTCGGACCCGAGCGATGGTGCGGAAGATGGAGGGGATAAAAAGAAGAAGAAAAACCAAGTCGGAGACTACAGCATCCATAGAAACATTGCCGTCTTTTTCGGACTCTCGATGTGATGTCCGGAATCGACAGCGGACAGACAAGAATCAGGAGAGTTGGCGTACGAAACGGTATGCATCGACCCTCTTCCGCCGCGGACCAAGGCATTCCTGCCATGCAAGGACGCGCCTTTCGTTTGTGTTCCTGTGTGCAGTTGCGTGCGTGTCGGCGTGCGTGCCTTTGTGTCTTGTTGTCGTTGGGTGCACTTGTGTTCTGTGTTTTGTGATGGGCCTTTTATTACGAGCTGTTCTTCCTTGGTCTCGCCTGACCTCCTGCACGGAGCCGGGCGCCGACATGTGACGAGCCAGTCGGATAGCCGCCTTTTGGGCTTGTGGTGTTGCATCATGCAGTGGTCATCGTGGTAGCGGAGGCTGCTCAGGCGGCCTCGACTGGGTTCTGTGACTGAGTTATTGGGTTGAGTTTTGTGCAGAGTACTGATTTTGACTTGTCTTGGATGGCTTTTTTTTCCTTTTAAAACTCTCAAATTCTCAACTTTGTAACTCTCTTAAACTCTCTTAACCTTCTTAACACCCACCGCTACTGCCTCATACAATTGCTTCCCGGTGGCTGATCCTTGATCTGGCTCGCGGTTCTGCCCTCCATTCTATACCCCGTCTGCCGTGATTTAATATGTGCGTTATTAAGGTGCTTGTTCACTTGATGCGGGGGCGAGCCGCCGCTTTGGCGACAAGGGAAATGCAGGTCATATCCCCCATAAAACAATAGACTGAAAAACTGGGATGCGTTGGGGTGCTGTCGTGATATTAAAACGCATGACAATGTGCGAGTACGTCGTACCGTATGGGAGGGTGTTCATGCCATCCCGCACCAAGCCCGGACAAGGGTCTGTGCACGGTTTATGCACCGGGAGAGGGCAAACGAATGGACGCCGAAGAGAGTGCAGAGGACCAGGGCAGAGAGGAGGAGGACGAAAAAGGAGGGGATGCAGTGCAGTGTTGTCGTTTTGCTGGCAGCTTTACAGCATAATTACGACGTATTCTGTACGAAATATGTGATTGTTGGATGTGCTGGACTGGGCTTGGCATTTGTGTCCCCAACGGCCTGTTCTGTATTCTGATCGGCAAAGAGCGTTGTAATGGACGCAAAGCGATCCCGAATCACCGTCTATGCGGGCTGTCAAATACGATGGGGCCTTGCGTCGCCAGCCCAAGGAGCCAAGTCATTTTACCATCACGGGTGCTTGTCGATCATACTCGCCTGTTTTGTAGTTTATGTACGTCGAGCGTCGAACGTCGAACGTCGAACGTCGTACATCGTACATACTTGGATGATAGTATTCCGGTTGCGTCTTCGTGTTGGCGGCTGACCAGAAATGGCCAACAGGGCTGACCAGAGGGAGAAGGGCTTCCCGTTGCTGTCCCGCCCTTGTTCTTGTCCCGGGGAATGTGAGGGACTATGAGCAAAGGACAACAGAAGGAGAACGGGCGCTTGCGTACAAATTAATACCGCATCGTCGTATACGGTCTGGTTTGAAGGATATGCGAAAACACATACCATGTCGTCGGCAAAGGACTTCGCCACTTGCAAGTCCAGCTGGTTCGGTATACGAGTTTTGTTTGGCGCATAGGGCGATGTGCATGGGGCATGGTGCATGGCGCATGGACCAGGCTAGGGGGACGTCTGCCCCGGGAAATGGAGGGTGGTTCATTAAAACAAAAAAGATGCATAAAACGATGCTCCCTCGCCGGACATTTTGGGATGCTTGTAAAGGTGTACTCCTCTTGGCCTCCACTCTGGGCTCTGCAAGCAAGCGATATGAAATTGAAGTGGTCCACACAACGTACCTCCGCACTTTTGTTAACGTCCGTCGAGTGAGAGAAGTTTGGTGTCGTGATAGCACAGGGGCTTGCAAAAACGGGACCAAGGAAGAAAATGCATAATGATCGGCTTCACAGTCCCGAGCGCACAGATATGGACGAACGGGTGTCACGGCCTCTTTGAATTTATTTCAAAGTGATTCGGGTGTATATCCTGGTCGGCGATGTTGACGCGCAGAAAAGAAAGGACCTTGAAATAACAAAGAAAAAAAAAAAAAAAAAAACGAAAAAAAAAGAAGCAAGGCTCCCAAAAGCGACCGACGAGCAAACGAGAGCCCGAGATTGTGCAAAGGACGGCGGCAGCCAGATACAGATCATGCAAGGGAGCATGTGAAGCGAGAAAAAAGAAGACGAAAGGGAGAAACGACAAAAATAGCAGCATACAACGGACAAAAAAAAGAATCAAAACCAAGTCAAGTCAATACCAGCAAGTGTTAATTACAAGGAAAGCAAAGGAGGCTTCCGTTCCCATCGTCCTCATGTTGCACATGAACACGCACGAGAGAGACTCCAACGGCAGACAGCAATATGGCGCGATGAGGCTGCGCCACAAAAGGCCAGACCCGGTCGCACACGGCGTGTTTGTGGACAAATATGGGTAGAATGATTTACCCAGAAACAGATGTGAGGGTGACGATGTTTTGGATGTTTTACCGTAGGGCAGATATCTGGTGCCTTGTACCCTGCACGGGGGACTTTTGAGGTGGATGACTATACTGTACAAAGTCGAAATGGCATCGATTGGGCCAAAAAAAAGGAGAGAATAAAACGATTGCACCTGCAACAAGACACTTGCCGTCGTCCGTCATGCACAATTGATAATTGATTCGACAGCACAGAGGCACAACGCAGCGTGCACAGAAGCCGGCTATGGCGCAAAATCCTTGGTTCCTGCGGGGAAGCGCCTGCATGTCTTTGTCGTGTCTTTGTCCTTTGCTCTTCGCCGTCCTTGATTCCCACCTTGATTCCCACCTTTGTATTTTTACTATTTCGGCCGAGCCATCCTTGTCACCGAACTTCGGCATCCTGCATGATAAGGTCGTCTTTTTCTTGTTGCCGAGTACGACTACCCAGAACTGCTTTTCGGAAGCCCTGCAGAACGAGCGGCAGACACTACGGCATGCTTCCAGTACTGGAAAAAAGGATGGAAAGTTCAGACGGCCCTTGTGGAGCACAGAGGACAAGTCTTGACTACGACGCGAGTCTGTACACGATGCAGGACATGTAAAACGGAGCAGAGATGGCGATGAAGAGGTGGCGGTGTGCGGCGTTGCGTGGAACGAAAAGGACGTTAGTAAAACAAGGAGTTCATTCCCGGAACATAAAAGACACCGTGGTCGATCAGGACACCGAAAGAGCCACAGTCGCTCGTCCAGGTCTTGATGAAAAGCTCCGCGAGAGGCGCCGTGGCGTTGCATCACGGCCACATCTGTTTTTCCTCAGTACGGGGACGTTGCTACCGTTCCCCGCCAGCACTGCTACGCTGGGGATGCATTGCTGTGTGCTGCGACGTGCGCACCGCGTCACAGTTGCATCGTATTGCCGGCCAGGGGTGGGGAGGGGGGCACCTGGCCCGGTTCCCGAGTTTGTCAGAATCCCAGCGAAACCAAAGAGCCAACAAAACCGATGGGGGGATTTAGATAGTGCCTTATTTCACTTCTGGTTTGCGTGTCTGCTTCGTACGACCAGGCTCCCGAACACGTCGTTCCATTCGCTGGCTCGACTTGTATGGACAACCAAAGAAGTTGCTGTCAAGCGCGGCAAACCAGGCAATGATGGACAAAATAGGACGACCAGGCTTGCTTACCACTGGCTCATATTCGCAGGCGGGCGCCATCTTGATATTGGGTCCAAAGGAGGTAGATCGTACAAGATAAAGAAGAGGAAAAAGGAAAGGAAAAAGGAAAGGAAGAAAAAGAAACAAGTAGAAAAACAAGACCGTCTCCGCCATCGACGGCGTGCAAAGCACACCAAGGCGAACAGGCGGGCTCTTGTGACGACCAGAAGTGAAACAATATTGTCCACCCACTGACACAGAAACAAGACGAAGCCACAGCTAGTCCGTTTCGGGCCGTGCAGACTTGCGGAGGAATAGCACGTTTGCTGTTTTATCTGCAAACGAGGGCAAAACGGCTCGTGGTCGAGTTTCTGTTTCTGGTTCTGTTTTTGTCTCTGTTTTTGTTTCTGTTTTGTTTTTCTTTTTATTTATTCTTTCGTCTCCTCTTTCTTTTTACCTCTCATCTCGGCACCACTCCTTTGGTTGTGTGGCTCTGGCCTCGTGGCGGCTGGCCCTTGACCAGGGGTACTATGGCGTGTCGAGGATGTCGAAATGGACCAAATGGACGACATGCAGGACAGGCATCGCATGCCCTCGTCGTATCACACCGAAAATGGGGCACGAGGTGAGCTACGTCCAACAGGTGTGCGGCCCTTTGCCGCCAAGGCCTTTAATTTTACCAGGAAAGTTATCTGCCCGTCTTTTCGTGTCTGGACCGTCATGAGCGTGGTACCGTCAGTGGCGCTTTTGGCGTCCACTATCACCTGTGGCAAAAGCGTGGCCGCCACAAGATCAGGCCAGTATAGGGCAAGCGCCTTGTAGCGGATCGGCCGAGTGCCAGGCCTGCTTTGAGGATGTTTGCGTCGTACTCCTTCTCTACATCGTATTTTCTTTGGCCGTGTTTGTTATCCTCACTTTCTCCTTTCTGCTCCACATTGTCCACATTATCACATTGTCCACCTTTCCACTTCACCGTTGACGCTAGCACCTGAGAACTGAGACATGGTCCTCCGGTGGATTCTCTCCCTTGGTTTACGACGTACCCGTTTCCGTATCCTTTCTCCCCGGAATCTCCCACCGCTGGGCGCAGGCCAGACGCCGCCTTACATTGTAATTACGCCTTTGGAGCATTCCTGGCCTCCCTTGTCGTGTAGTTTGGCGCATTTATGCATCCGGAGTACATATACGATTTATACATATATATATGGTATTTACCGTGCATCCTTTCCGCCTTTCCGCCTTCCACCTTTCCGGCATACAACACAGGCACATATCCCTTCAGATGCATGCAATCCATATTATTCCACTGGGAGGTCGTACTCCGTCTTGACTCCGGACTCCGTATATTGCTTTTCAGCTTGTCATACCCTTTGCTGTCCCGCTTTGCTGTCCTTGGCGCAGAGGGCCACTACCGAGAGCGGCTCAGTATGTTATGGTATTACGGCAGATCTGCCTAGCAGGGCACAGGGCACTTTTGCAACCCTCCATCACAACCGTCTTCAGCCAAACGGGCCAAACGCGGATCGGGACTTGATCTAGGCCAGCTGACTTGAACATATTATTGGACCTCATATGGAATATCCATCTTCATCGGTATGAAGGCAAAGTATGAGAAGAAAGAAAGAAAGAAAAACCTCCGTAGTGCCATAAAACCGGAGCACAGGCGATGGGCCTCAGATGGAGGACGCCGCTGATCCCTGTGTGTCGTATTGCACTGACACGGAGGTATGAGGCAAGTATGTACCTTGTAGAGGGAAATGTGCAGTGTATGTGGACCAACCAGGTCCCAATCCATGCACGCTGATTGCAACTGTCACGGTCTTGCGCTCGTCCAGCGTTCGTCCAGCAATCTGTCTTGGGTCCCGGTCTACGCCGCTGCGTTGCTACCCTTCCCAGCTTTTTCGCTCGGATTCTACCTCGTTTTTCTCTGGAGCAGGATGGGGACGTTCTGATTCCTCCCATGACTTTCCTTTGTGCTGGTGCTTGGTATTCAATGCAATAATGCATTGCGACCCGGCGACGTCGTGTTGTTGCTCGCCATTTTATCGTCTTCAATGTCTCCTGTTCACGGTCGACTTGTCGCAGCATGTTGCATCCTCGCTGGAGCACTGGTCAGCCCTCGAATTGTAGACAACGAAAACAATCTTCCGTCGTACATCTCTTCATTGGGCATTCTCGGGCAACGGGACATGGATCATGGATGCCGGCTGGGGCTGTCACTGACCACACTTCCACATTGGGAAATCACAGGGGGGATCGTCGCCGAAAACAAAATAAGCGATGTCCTTGTGGTGACGTGAAAGTCGGGAAGATAATAAAATAATAAAAATAAATAAAATAAATAAAAAGCTCAGCTGCAAAATACACGCTTGGCAGCCAATATTACTACAGTCTCATTCTCCTCTGCCGGCTTGTCTTCTTGGTCTCCTCCTATTGCTCCCCTCCCTCCTTTACGACGTAATTACGTCTTGTTCGTCGTCAATGCGTTCCGCATCCTCATTCGCTCTCTCACAATAAGCTTTCAATAAGCTTTTTTATTTTTTATTTATTTTATTTTTTTCAGCCGGCCACCTGTCAAACCCGCCCATCACCTCCACGTCATTTCGTCACCAACCTTTCTTATGACACTTTTCTTTTGGAGGGTGGCCGGCTTTTGGTTAAAGCACTGCCTGTGCGTGCGCAAGTCCCCAGGCAATCCTTCACTACGGTTGCAACCCCTTGTATCAAGCAATCCCGCCAACATGGGACAGACCCACGACAGCAAAAAGAAACTACGGAGAGCCTGAAGGGCATAAAGCGTCTGATATAGGGAGGGATAGGAGCTGGACAGGCCGGACAGGAATGAATGGGTGTGGACCATCCACTGTATTTTCCGTCACTTAAACCGCACATGTTTCCCTGCTCGTACGCTGTACATTTGACGAGGAAACAGAAACCAACGAAACCAAGCAAACCTCCACAGGTCAGAAGAGCATGGATGTGCGCGGGGAAAAAAGGCAGCAAAATGCGTCTTACATCACGGCTCGTGTTCCGAGAAACAAGAACAACGCCAACAAGTGCGCTTAACACCTGACGTCGCAGTTGCATGCCTACGTTCCATTGACAGCCCAAAAAGTAAAAGGACACGGAGGAATACCCGGAGTTTTGTTGGCATGGAGCGTGTGTTAGTGGTGGGGGGATTGTAGACTGCGGTCTGTGTGTTTGTATGGTACTTAATCATGTGCCTATATGTGTGCAACTGTCTGTGTGCCTCTTCCAATTGTGCATGTCCAGTTCATGCTAGCCCATCTCGTCTCCTGCCCATCGGTGATGGAGAGAACAGAAGGACAGCGAGTGCATCGCCTCAAAATATGTCTTGTGATGCAACGTACTCAATCTCTCTGGCCGCGCGAGTCGTCCACCGGGACGGTCCAGCACAATGGGCCCTGCTCACTGACCCTGCTGCACTGACCCTGCTGAGCGGCAGCGAACGCAGAGAAAGGCAATGCGCAGGTGCTATCCACAGTTATGCGTGGAAATGCGCTCCGTAGTGGTGGTAGTTGTCAGTACGGGCTGATCTTATTTTATCTTTTTATTTTTGTACATGTACGGAAGAATCCTTTCCCGCCCGCTCTGCATTCTGGTTCGCCTGCCCCAGGCGGAACCAGAGGAGCCAGGGAGCGAGGAGCCAGAGAACCAGAGAGCCAGAGAGCCAGAGAGCTAGAGAGCCAGACTCTTGACAGTGTCGCCCTTGTCGCCCGTCCTCCGAGCCTCCTCCCGTCCCTCCCCAAACTTGACAGAAGTGGAGAGGCCCTGCGACAGGGATCAGGGGTTGACAAGCAGCGGGAGTCCGCGTTCAGAAACCAGGCCCGGCGCTCGAAACACGTTGTAAGGAGGCTGGAGGGAAAGAGGAGGGCGGGCACTGGGTGACAGGGGTCTGGGGTTGACGCAGGGGAAGGACGACGTCGTCACGTCAAGACATCGAAAAAGCAAAAAGAGAAAGGAAGTGGTTCTGTAAATGTCGAGACGCTCCGTCTCCACGCTCCGTCTCTACGCTCCATACTTGAGCCACAGCTTCACGGGCCAGAAATAGAACGACGGATACATTGGGAAGGATGCCAACTCCCGCAAGAAAATCAAAAAGGAGTAAAACAAAAGGAAGGGAGACGGGGGACGAGTAAAACAAACGAAAAGACGCTTCAAAACTGAAGACAACTCACACCCGATCGACAGATGCTGATCATTACCCATCCTCTTCTCCTTGGCCGTTGTCTGTCTCTTTCCCCTCTTTTCTTCGTCTCGGAGCACTCCGTCAAACACGCTAGAGCTAGAGTCGAGCGAACGGTCCGGCCCCTGGCTTCTTCCACTTTCCTCATGAGCGATTCTCCATCACTGCCACCCCCCCGTCGTTCAAAAACGTGAGCAAGTCGCTCGATGGGCCGAGGGTGTATTTCCACTTTCCGACTGGTCTGTCCTGCACGTTTTCCAACCTTGGGGAGTTGCTGTTTCCATGTTCTGTCCGGTTCCCTGTTCCCTTTTCCTATTTCTTGTCTTTTTGTCGCCTCAGCCGGATCGTCTGGGAGACGAAAGATAGCTCCACACACACACACACACACACACACACACACTGATTGTTGGCGGCATGCATGACCTGCATAGATGGAAAATGGGTCTCGAATGTGGACGGGACCAAGTCTTATGGCGTTGCACTTGTGAAAAAACGACAGTGGAATGGTACTCCATACATCGTATGAAAACGGAATAACGACACAACAGTACATTTGATGTTTGGTATCCAGTCCACGATCCAACCCAATCTCTGTGCGTTGTGTCACAGGTCCGAGCCAACCAAAACTCACGTCCCAAAACCCAGGGTGCAGGCGTGTGCGGCGCATCTATCGGATCGCAGGCGGCAAAACTGCGGCGGCTCGTTCCTCCTCGTATGTTGTGCTGTATTCTGCAATTCGTACGCCGAGCTGTTATTTGATTGTGGGTGTGCCATTTTGCCCAGTCCACCAATCTCGTTTAGCACCTCTCTCACCTCACCCTCGCTCCGTGCTCCATGTCCTCGCATGATGGATGGCAGCTCTCGGCCCGTGCTGCTGTCTATCTTCTTTCTTCGTATTTGTCTATTTCCTCAAACCCCTCCCGCCCTTTCTCCATCCTCCGTCCTCCATCCTGTCCTCACTCGGGAGAGGGTTGCATACGACGTGCTCTGCCTCCTGCGCCATCCTGCATGCATAGCATCGCTCCTGCATCCCTACTGCATCCTCACCCGGCACGCCAACGAACGCTTCGGCGTCGATGCCTGCAAACCGACGAACCATAATTTGTGCAAGTGTACATCGTACGATGCTTTTTTCTCGCTTGTCACCTCTTCCTCACCTTCCCCCTATCTGTGTATATTACCTGCTGATGTCGGCGTCCGGATGCTGTCAGCAAACCCCCTTTCGATCTTGTCCCAGTCCCTTCTGATCCTGGTTTACCCACTCACACTCGGACCCGTAGACGCAGTAACCGCTGCAGAGCAGAAATCGCACTTTCACGGTGAGGGTTTTGCATGTGCCGGTTCTCTTTACCCATTCTCTTCAGCAAAACGGCCAGACTCCTCGTCTCTTTTTTACCTTGGGAGTCTCCCGCAAATATTGCCTTCCCTTTTTTGCTTTGGCAAATGCACTATTGCACAACCGCACTACTGCACCTCATCCATTTTCAACATTTTTCGAGCACGTACCACACACCAATGCAACAAACCCCTGCCCAACTCGCTGCTTTCCTCTGCTTTTGGTTTACCCATTTCATAACCCTTGACTTGTTCGCGTCTGTCCCGCAAAGAACCGTTTGAGCCCTGGTCGCTTACCCTTGTTGCTCTTGCTCTTGCGTCCCTTGCAGGCCCTGGCCCTCTTCTTTACCCTCACCGGTCATTCTAGCCGAGCCAGCGCGAAAGCAGGGTCTTGAGTCAAAAAAGAAAATAAAAAAGAAAAGTGAAAAAGAAAAGAAATCAGAGCCGTGGCAGACTGTGGAAGCCCGCGAACATACAGGGGGTTGACTGCAACCTTGCGAGGGGTCTGATTCTTTTTTAACCTGTTACATGTTTGTGCCCTTGCTTCCATCGTACGTCGCGTCGTCTTTTCTGTCGTCAAAATGCCATCTGCCAGACGGAATACGGAGTACTACGTCGTACACACACTAAACCAAGCACGTTGTTGAAAACAGCCACAAGCCACAAAGTGCCTTCTTGCAAGATACAGTACGTTGTACGTTTTCTTTTTGCTACCCGACCGAGTCAAGCGTTGTATGCGTAATCTGCAACCCCGTGTAGCCAGCCTCTTTTTCTTCTTTGGGACCTCTTCCGATTCATAATGGCAGCCTCTGTCTTTTTGCTGCATCTCCTAGGCCTCTTGGCAGTTCCTCCCCTTCCTCCTCCTCCGCTTCCTCCGATTCCTCCACTTCCTCTTCTTCCTAGCCACTATAGAGAACGGAGCAGTATCGTTCGCCAACTTTTCCTTTGTCTTTCTTTTCCTCTTCGCCTCCCGGCATTCTTTCTCTCGCCAACTTCCGCTTCCACTTCCACTACCGCCACCGGAACTAGAAAAATTCTCACACAATCCCTGCAAAATACGCTCATGATCATCCCCTCCCCCCGGCGCACATTGTGCTCAGTGTGCTGCGTAGCCTGCAGCCTGTAGCCTGCATCTGGTGGAGGAAAACCCATCCTCTTCGGCGGTTGCCGTGTCTTCCTTGTCTACGTTGTGTCTGTTAGCTCTTCCGATTGTAAGTCGTAATCGTAAGCGTCTCTCACTCCCGTTCGCTTATTTACTTTTTTTCTTTCCTTGCTTTTATATAAAATAATATAATTCGCCTCCCCCTCCACTCCTCCTCCTCCTCCACCTGACCCAAACGACAAGAAATGACGGTGTCGAACTGTGAAACATTGCCCTGTGCCGGGCCTGATCGACGAACCGCCTATTTCGTGTTTGCCGCTGCGCAAACTCGCAGACGGACGAGAGCCTAAAGACTGGTCTGGCAGGCGAGCAAAGCGAGGAAGGCAGGGAAGGCAAGGAAGGCAAGGCAAGGTAAGCGCAGCCCGCAGCAGAACCAGACAAGCACAAACTCTGGTAATGGGGAGCCGACATGGCGATCAAAAATAAATAAAACTACATCGAGGGCCCGGCGACGATTTGACAATTTCGAACGGCTCACGATGACCGCAGCAGAAACAAGCAGAAACACCAAAACCAGCCACGTTCCGACTGAGGCTCGGAAAACATGAGAGACACAGATCGTGAGAACACAAACAGAGAACAGAAACAGAAACGAAACCAGAGCACTCCGTAGATCGCGGCCGAGACGGCCACGTCCACACAACGAGCAACCTCGGCGCCCGTGGAGAACCAAAAGTGAGCCAGTGACAAAACAAGAGGAGACGGAGGGTGCGTTAAAAAGAAAAGAAAGAAAGCCGACCAGGGGGGAGTGTGATTGCATTCCTCGCACAAGGGAACGGCGTGTTGTTTCTGGTGTTGCGGACGTGTGGGTGTGGACAAGACGATGGGAATTAGAATAGACACGGCGGGGGGAGAAGGTAAAACGACCTGCAAAGTACAGAAACAGAAAAAGAAACAGAGAAAAAAAGAAAAAGGTTAAAAGATAAAAAAAGGAACAAGGAACAAGGAACAAAAAGGGAAACCAACAAAGGCTGACAGGGGTCCATCCATGTAGACCAAAAGGGCCTTGCCGGCAATCCTTTTTACTTTTTATATCAGACAGCCCTGCTCCAACAACAAGGAGACAAGGAGGACGAGAAGAGGACGCAAGGTTTGTTGAAGACGGCCCATCACGACGACACATGGTCACAAAAGAGGAAAAAAGAGGAAAAGAAGACAGGCAGTAACGACAAGAGTACCACCTTTGCGCAATTCCCACCTTACTAGCACTCCCTCCCACCTCAGCACTCTGCTTGTCCTCCACTCTTGACTCTGCCCCGAGAGGCCGAATTGGGGACGATTGAAAGGGGCGGCAATACAAAGTTAAGAGTCAAATGCCAAAGCCAAAGCCAGAGCCAAAAGCCAGAGCCAAAAGCCAGAGCCAAAAGCCACAAAGACAAACTTCCAGGACGAGCAATCCAAATCTGCAGCCTGGCCTGAGCTGCATGAAAAAGTAACGCAGCACAGCACACCAACTCCAATACGGACACGCACCCACTCGACAACGCAACGCAACACTGCACTGCACACCTTGCAGACACACATGTTCTCACACGCAGTCGCGCACATACAGACACAACAGACAAAAGGACAGAAGGCTGCAGGCGAAAGTCGAAAGGCGACGGCGATAGGCAGAACAACAGCCTGTCGGCATTCTACCAGCCCCAATCTCTCACTCTGTCCACCCTCTCCCGCAATTACTAACTATTTCGTGCGGTGCTCTCAGCTCAGACTGCCCTCACGTCTGTCACACTCACCCTCTCCTCGCCATTACATACACCAGCAAATAATCCTTCACGCCCACCCCGTCTCCCCCGTTTTGCTCTCCTCTCCTTGCACGCTGTGCATCCGCCGCCCCCCTTGTGCTTGCACAAAATCACGATACGCTCCCAGCAACAAAGCCGGGTAGGGACAGAGGTAAAGAAAACGAGTCGTCGTCGTCATCCACCGTTGTTGTGGGCAATGGAGGTCGGCCGGCCCTGTCTTTTGTTTCCTTGTTTCCACCTTGATTTTACTCTCTTGCATGTCCCATCTTGATTGTTTTTTCAGTCTTGTTGTGTCTTGGACCAATTCGGTTATCGAATTCTCCCACCTCCGGATATTTTGACATTTTGTTTTTTACCTTGCATATTTTACCATTTCCATTTTCCCATTATTTTCCGCATTATTTTTTCTTTCGCTCTGGCCATTACTCTGTCTATCCAAACTACTATTCGATCTGCTCATCCTCTTCGTTTTGTTGTTTCCCCTTCCTCTCTTCTCCTCCGCTCTCCTCGCCTCTCCCACGTCTCCTCCCCCCCCCTCCCTCCTCTCCCCTTCTCCGCATCGCCTCGCGATGGCCACATCGTTGCACAGCTACCCGCGGTCACCCAACTCGTCCACACGCTCGTTTGACTCCTCGTCTGTCGCCTCGCCGTCCGCCACCTCGCCGCGGCTGCTACCCGCCTTGCACGGACGATTCAACACGAGTGGCACTGGCACTGGCACCGGCAGCGGTAGCAGCAGCATCCCAAGCACAAGGTCAGGATCGCTGGCCTTGTCCGACGGGCGCCCGCCGACGCGAGGACTGGGCTTCACGGGCACACGACCACCACCAGCCTTTGCAACCATCTGGTCGGGACTACCTGGAGCAACTGCAACGCAACAAGGTGTCGGCGTCCTACCTGGCGGCGTCGCCAGCCGTCTGCCCGCCTTGCACGAGCGCGATCGCAGCCACAGCGACCAACACGACCACCAGCAGCCGCGGCCGCACGACACGCCCTACGGCTACCGGCACAGCCACGACCACCATCAGAGTCACCTGTTGTACGGCCACGAGGCGCACGAGCAGCACACGTACGACCAGCACACGTACGAGCACAAGCACCACCATCACCACCATCACCACCCAAACACCAACCCGCCACGGCCAAACGCCTTCTCGCACTCGCACTCCCATTCCCACGCGCACACCCACCCCTACTCGTATTCCAGCATGGGCCGCGGCGACTCGCTGCCGCCGACCGACTCCCTGGCCAGCACGCCGGGGCCGGGCTACATTGCCTTGCCGCCGCTGCACCATGGCGGCGGCGGTGGCGGGGGAGGCCGTGGAGGCAGCGCAACAACCACAGCAGCAGCACCCCCACCACCGCCATCAGGATCGACATCCATTGGCGGTCCTCAACATCCTCTACCACCGTCAGTACCTTATAATAGCAGCTTAGCGGCCGCCCACCACCACCAACAACAACAGCATCATCAACAACAACATCAACATCAGCAACAGCATGCAGCCAAGCGCGCGTACCGCCAGCGCCGCAAAGACCCCAGCTGCGACGCCTGCCGCGAACGCAAAGTCAAGTGCGACGCCACCGAAACGACCAGCTGCTCCGAGTGCTCCAACCGCCAGGTCAAGTGCCAGTTCACCAAGGAGACCAACCGCCGCATGTCGTCCATCAAGCAGATGCAAGACATGGAGCGCCAGCTGGACCGGCTGCGGCGCGAGAACGGCGGGCTGCGGCGCATTTTGCAGGAAAGCCGGGCGCAGGGCGGTGCCAGTGGTGGTGCCGTCGCCAGTGGAAGTGGGTCTGTGTCTGTGGCCGGGTCCGGGTCCGGAAGTGGGCCGACGCCGAAACGGGAAGGAACGGACGGCCCGATCCGGACGGACCTAGATTCGGACACACCCATGGCCGACCACAGCGCCATGGAGGACGACGACTACTACGAACACCAGCCGCGCCAGCTTTCGCACATGCCGCACCTCCAGCATCCAGCGCACAGCAGCAGTCAAATCCTCCCCTTGCTGCCGATCCCGGACATCGGTTCGAATCCACCACGGCGGCATCGGTGGACACCGCGGCTCTTGCCGTTTTCGGCTTCGACAAGACAACCACCATCCGCCTATCCCTATCCGTCCTCGACGTTTGCTGGCAGCAGCAGTGGCGGCAGCGCACCACAGCCGCTCTTTGACCTCGGACGGGCGCGCGCCAACGTGCGCATGTTTGCGCGCGGCCTCTGGGCGCCACCGGCGACTGCGCTGACACACGCATCACAGACGCAAGCGTCTCTCACGACGACGACGACGAGCAATCTTCCTGAACTGCCTCCGCGCGACATTGTCGACAACCTACTGCACGCCTACTATGCCTCGATCCATACCATGCTGCCCATGGTCCATTGGCCGACGTTCCAGCGGCAGGTGGACGAGCTGTACCGGACGGGCCCCGGCCCCGAAACGCCGCCCTCGTTTGTCGCCCTTTTCTTTGCTGTGCTAGCGGTCGGCGGTTTGTTTAGCACGTACTTTGTCGCCGCGCCCACGCCGTCATTTACCGCCGTCCACCTCGCCGAGGCCGCGCGTACTCTGATCGATCCGTGGACGATGACCGCGTCGGTGACGCCGACATTGGACGATGTCCGCACGCTGCTCCTGCTCGCCATCTTCCTCAACGAGTCCAACCTCAAGTCGGCCGCTTGGACGTGGCTGTCGAGCGCTGTGCGCATCGCCCAGGCCATGGGGCTGTATGTGGCGCCGGCCGACGGCAGCGTCGAGGGCCTGGAGTCCGAAACACGCAGCCGTGTCTGGTGGTCCCTGTACGTCGTGGACCGTACGATGGCGCTCGACGCAGGCAACCGCCCCGCGCTCATCCAGGACGACGACTGCGACGTTGCTCTGCCGACAGACGACGGTACGGGCGACCCGTCGACGCATCCGCAGACCATGCTGGCGGTCTTGGATGTCGTGCGCGCTTACACGGCCCTGGGACGACTGCTCACCGCCGCTTCGTCGTCCGTGTCTCCTGTTGCCGGAAACGACGGCAGCGGCCTGCCCCCCTCGTCGCCTCTCTCGACACCCTCGCCGTCTTCGTCCTTTGCCGTTCCAGGTGCAGGAGCAGCGTCCGCCGGTTCTGACGCACAGATCCCCGCAACCCATTTGGCCACCTTCGACCAGCACTTTGCTGCCTGTCTGCGCGTGTTCCCGGCCGTCTGCGACCCGGCCGTCAGCCACTATGCGGACGTACAGCCGCCGCTCTCTCTGCAGCTGCTCAACCCACTTGCATACCTGCTTCATGCTCGCCTCGTCCTCCATCGCTACAATTTGGCGCCGTACGCTGGGGATCCTGCCAGCCACCACCATGCGCAGCACCCACAACACAATCAAGCTTACAATCAAACTCAGAATCAAATTCAAAATCAAAATCAAAATCGACATCAACAAGCTCGTCTCACGGCCGTGGAACAGTGCACCCACACGGCGCTCGAGACGGCCACGCTCCTCCGCCGCTCGGGTCTCGCGGTGGACGGCAACCCAAGTCCGCCAAACGAACAGGCCGTGGCATGGGCCGCCAGCGCCACGTCTCTCTTGACAATGCATCTCCTCCGCTGCACTCTCTTCCTGCTGCTGACGGGCCACACCGACGCCGCCGCCTTGCTGGTGCGCGCGCTGTCTGCCATTGCCGTCGTGCACCGCGACGTGGCTGCACCCTGCGGCCGTTTTTTGGCCTTTTTCACGTCGTGCCTGGCGTTTAAGCGCGCCGAGTACACGGCGTATCTGGCACGGACAGCGCCGCCGACGCCGCACACGCCGCACACGCCGCAAACACTGCAAGGCCCACCATCGGCGCGCCAGCAAACCGTACCGCCGGCCGCTGCACCGCAGTCCTTGTACGACGTTCTGGTCCGTGACGAAGAGCTGCTCGTGTACGTGAGCGCCGACCTGCAGTCGTCGCCCGAACGTGCGTGGGTGTGGGACAGCGAGGCGGGACCGGGACCAGCACCAGCACCGACACAATCCGCTCCGAGCGACTTGCCCACCGACGCGCCGCCCTCGTCTGCCAATGCCTTGTCCCGCCCCGATGTGCGGATGGGCCTCTCGGACGAAGAGAGTCGCGACTGGGGCGGCTGGGACCGGCTCGAAAACCGCGTGCGCAGCCTGGCCTCGCTCGTCGGGCAAGGTTCCTCTTCCGCTTCCGCTTCCGCTTCCGCTTCAGCCTCGGCCTCGGCCTCGGCCTCGGCGCCAGCGTCAGCTTCAGCGTCCGGTCCACTGGCAGCCACGGTGACGGCAAATGCAATGGCCGCTGGACCGCCACCGCCCACATCCTACTCGACGACCTCGACTACCACCGGCACCACAAGCCCTGTTGCCCACTATACGCACCAGCCCGTGTCGGCCCTTTCGTCGATGCCGTCCATGGCCGCCATGCCGCCCATGCCCACGTCCATGTCCATGTCCGCGTCAGCCTCGTCCGCAGCGACATCGCCACACCCTTCGACCCTGCCGCCCCTGCAGCCCGGGCCACGGCCGCAGCTTCCACTACCAGCACAGCAGCACCAACAGCAGCCTGGCTTCGCCATGTCCGACGCGCCGGGCGGGTCGGCAGCTGCATCGCGCCGCGTGGACAGTCCTGTGCCTGCAGCGAGTGGAAGTGGCGGCAAGTCCAAGAACCAGGACCGCATCAGCATCGCCAACATCATATAGGCGGGATTGCGGTCGTCATGTTTAATCCTATCCTCTCTTACGTCCTTCGTTCGCCTCTTTGTTCGTCTCTAATAACGCCCTTATGTCTGTATTGCATATTGTATTTCTTCCCCAACTGTAGTCATATCTCCGTCTAATTGGAAACGGCCGGCTCTGGTGTCTTTGCTTCTAGCGTCTGTTATTCTTGGTCGTTTGCTTTATTACTTGTTTGTGTTGCTTTCGGACTGGAGAAAACAAAAGGTGCAAAGGGGATTTAGGATACGTCTGTATCGGATGTATTGCTTATTATATGTTTACTCCGCTTCAAGTGCTGACCTCGCATCCCGTAGTGACTGCAATACGTCGCCGTCTGAATAAAGCCTCCGAATAGAGTCATGGCGGACCAGTTGCGCAGCTCATCCGCACGTACCCACTAGCAATATCTGCTCGCTCAATTTTCTGCCCATTTTGCCCATTTGCCCCCTTGAACGGCAGATGCCGCAGGCGGGCGAGGCGGGCGCGCGCCCTGAACGACGGCTCGTCCGGGCTGCACGGTTGCTGGATATACCGAATTAACTGCGAACTGCTGCAATTACTTACAGTATCTTTACATTGTGTATTTCGTATTCATAAGGAAGGCTGGATGAACCTTCCGTATTTGGAAAGCAGCACTGTTCCGGCAGGCACGGTGGAGAGGGGACGGCTGCAAAGGAAGGCGCGATAGTGAATCGATGGCGCCTTTTGGGCAGTCGCGGCCCATGTGGATATGTCTTCGTTGTGACGAATTGGTTGAGGCGGAAAAGATCAGAGTTTAAAAACGAACAAAAACGAAGGCGGATTCAGCAATAAAGGTCGACCGCCCCCGGCAACAGTCGACACTCTTCTCGCGTCTCCTACTCTTTCAATCCAATTCACTGCCGATATACGACGAGCGCCAATTAGGCATCGAGTGATCTGCATCTCATCTTTTGACGTCTGGCGACAAGCGAAAACCTTCTGTTTTATATTTCTTCCGCATCACATCTGCAACCACTTCTCTCCTCCACTCGTTGTCAGCCACCCCTCCCCCCTCCCCCTCTCCTCCACCATGTGTCACCACACAACCCAGCCGCTGCACATGCTGCTTGCGGCCCTGCCCAAGTGCGAACACCACATGCACGTCGAGGGCTCGCTGTCGCCCGAGCTGCTCTTTGAACTCGCCCAGCGCAACGGCGTCGCCCTGCCGCCCGTGTCCGAGGACGCCGCGTTTGCGTCCGTCGAGGCCCTCTATGCCCGCTACGCCCGCTTCACGTCGCTCGACGATTTCCTGCACTACTACTACATCGGCATGTCCGTCCTGCAGACGGCTGCCGACTTTGAGGCCCTCGCCATGGCCTATTTCGAAAAGGCCCACGCCGCCAACGTGCGCCACGCCGAGATCTTCTTCGACCCGCAGGTCCACCTGGCCCGCGGCGTGTCGCTTGCCGACGTTGTGCGCGGCCTGCGTGCCGCCAGCCGCCGTGCCATGTCCGAGCTGGGCGGCATGACGAGCCTGCTGATTCCGTGCCTGTTGCGCCACCTGCCCGTCACCGACAGCGGCCAGCTCGTGGCGCAGCTGCGCGAGGGCTACTGGGCGGACGGCGACGAGGCGGCACAGGAGGCGGCGGTCGTGCAGGCGCTGGACGAGGCCTTTGACAGGGAGGCGGACGCGGATTCGCTGCGCGGCGCGCTGGCCGGGCTGGGCCTCTGCTCGTCGGAGCGCGATCTGCCGCCGACGCTGTGGCGCGATGTGTTCCGGGAAGCCAGACGGCACAGCGTGTCGGCCCCAGACGACTCGACAACAGGTTTGACAACAACACAGGCAAAACCAAAACCCGCCCGCCGCGGTGCTACCCGCATCACCGCCCACGCCGGCGAGGAGGGCCCGGCCGAGTACGTCGCCCTCGCCCTCGACCACCTGGGCGCCCAGCGCATCGACCACGGCATCGCCGCCGCCACCGACAAGGACCTCCTGGCCCGCCTGGCCGCCGACCAGATCCTGCTGACCGTGTGCCCCCTGTCCAATGTCTGCCTCAAGGCCGCGCCGTCCGTCGCCGACGTGCCCATCCGCGTCTTCTTGGACGCCGGCGTGCCTTTCTCCATCAACTCGGACGACCCGGCCTACTTTGGCGGCTACATCCAGGAGAACTACTGCGCCGTGCAGGACGCGCACAACCTGGCCGCGGCCGACTGGGCCACGATTGCGCACAATGCCGTGCGCGGCAGCTGGTGCGACGAGGCGCGGAAGACGGACATCCGGAAGGAGATTGATAGCGTCATGGCGGCCTGGGAGGCGGGCACCCTGTCTGCACCCAAGGCGTAGGTTGTGGATGGGATGGTTGTTTTGTGGTTTATGGAATTTTGTTTGCCATGGCGTCATCATTGCAAAAGGAGCATTGTTACGGAGCACGATATTTATTCAACATTTTAATATCACGACTTGTACTTTTATTTCAAGTTTGTACATCATTCAATTTATGTTTTGAGAAGGTAAAACGTACGCCTCGGCACAAATGCCTGCTTTCATCTCCTACTCCTCGGAGACTCCAGTGAGACCGCCGACAATGCCCTGCATACGGCGACCCAACAAATCGTCCGAGCTCTTGAGCTTGACCAGCTCCTTGTCGCCCTTGCTGTCCTTGGCGCGCTGCCGCCCCAGGGCCTTTTGCTTTTTGGACTTTGGCTTGCCCGCGCCGGCGGTGCTGTTGTTGTCTGGTGTCGTGGCGGCAGACGACATGGTAGTCGATGTCGACGTCGATGTCGGTGCCGTCGTGGAACCAGACGATGGCGCAGCCGGTGCTGTCATCGTGGCCTGTGCCGGCGCCGGCTCGGTCGACGCATTCGTCTTGCCGACCTTTGTCATGCGAATCATCTCCAGCGGCGCCTCGTCGCCGCTCGACTCGGTCCGCGCCGACGAGACAACGCGGCTGTGTCCGGCCGTATAGGGCGTCGTACCTGTTCCATCCGTGTCTGGCGGTTGCGTCGTTGCCGTTGCAGTCTTTGTATCGACCGACAGCGCTGCTTTCGTGGCCGGAGGCGTCGCGAGTGTCGGCGCCGCCTCGTTCTGCTCCGACGTGTTGGTCCGCGAGGTTGTGCGGCCGCGTGGCATGCGACCCCCAGCAGAAGCCGCATCGCTCCGGGCCCGCACCTCATCGGCGTGCTGGAACGCATCCTGGATCCATCCGGACGCCCGCTGGAACCACTTCCAGGCGGGCGGGTAGACGGCCGGGAACTGCAGGAAGCCGTGGCTGACGCCCGGAATCAGGACGACCTCGGCCACATCGCGATCGTCGAAGCCTTCGGTGCGCGCGTCGGATTCGCGGTACTCGACGCGGCGGCCGCCCGACGCGTAGTAGGCGGCCTTGACGCGGCGCAGGCGGCCGGCAAAGATGACCGTGTCGTCCACGAGGGGGTCGCGCTCGCCCGTCAAGAAGTAGGTCTTGGGAAAGTGGGCGAGCAGCAGATCCGGCGCCAGAATGGGCGACAACAGATAGTCCTGGGAAAAGTCGGGGCGGTTGTGGGGGCCAATGTACAAGATGATCATGGCGCGCATCATCTCGGGCGTGAGGACGCGGTCGTTAAAGTAGGAGATGGTCGACGCGGTGGCGAGCTGGGTGCTGATGGCCTGCGGGTGGTAGGACGCAGTGGGTGCTTTCGAGTCGCTGCCGCCTCTTCCGAGCGGGCTGGCGCTGGCTCCGCGGACGGTCTCCGATTCGATGCTGTCGGTTGCCGTCCCGGTCGTCAGTCCCAGCTCCCGCTTCCATTCGTTTGTCGGCGTCTGCGGCCGCGAGTACGACGACACGTTGACGTGCGAGTAGGCCGGCTTGGGCCTGCGGGCTTTGGATCGCACGAGCTCGTCGTCATCGTCGTCGTCGTCGTCGTCGTCGTTGTCGAAATCGACATTTCCGTTGCTGTTGCGATCCTTCCCCTGACTGGCGTCGTCGCTGCTTGGCACCGCCTTGGTCATGGTCAGATCCTCATCGTCCGACTCGTGCGGTGTGCCCGCGAGGTCGCTGTACTGCTTCGTCTTGCGGCGCAGCACATTGCGGTTGGTCGCGCGCGTGCGGCGGTCTCGGATCAGGGCCATTTGCTCGTCCGACATCCAGTTGCCAATGTTGACGTCCATGCAAGGGTACGTCAGCACCAGGCCATCGGGGAGAGGCAGCCGCCTTGTCGAGCGGTGGCCACCGGAGGAGGTGCCGGGTGCCGACTGCTGGGCCAGCATCAGCGTCATGGCCGTGGCCAGGTTGCCACCCGCACTGTCGCCCGTGACCACCACGCGCACAGGATCGTGGGCAGCCAGTCCGATGCACCGACCACGCGAATGGACGAGCGTCGCGTAGGCGTCGTAGCACTCGTTGAGGGCGTACGGGAACGGGTACTCGGGGGCCTTTTTGTAGTCCAAACTCAGTACGGGCAAGCCCGTCTGGACGGCCCACGAAAAGAGGCGGTCGTCGTTGCAGCGCGGGTCCATGGCGACGAAGCCGCCACCGGGGAAATCCAAAATGACGCGGTTGAGGCCGGATGCGCGCAGATGGTCGATGGATCCGTCATAGTACAGCCACGCCATGATGGGCTGGTCCTGGTAGTCGCTGGTGGCGGGGCGGGGGATGCGGACGAGGCGGGCCGGCCAGCGGGTGAGCCGTGGGTGCAGCAGCCCCTGGAAGAACCGCAGATAGGGCGTGGTGCCCTTGTTCCAGCTGACGCGGAGGTGCTCCACGGTGAGATTGCCGCGGACCTTGCGGACCTTTTCATCGGCCTTTTCGGCGGCCACCAAGTAGAAGCCCGAGAAGACAATGCTGGCCAGGTCACGGAGCCACTTGGTGCGGATCTTCATGGCGGTCCAGAAGCCGGCGTCGAGCGCGGTCAGGACCCACGTGGCACGGAAGAAGGTGGCATCGTACATGTTGGTGAGCGGGTCGGGGCTGGCGAGGCCGACGAGAGTGCTAAAATTGCGCGAGGCGTAGAGGTACAGCATGGTGAGGACGACCACCTGCCAGGCCGTCAGGCGTTTCGAGAGGAGCCGCGAGAGCGACCGGGCGCCGGGGGGTCCATTCTTGTCGCCGCGTGCGAGGTAGGTCGACCAGAAAGCGAGCACGGCGAGGACCTGCAGCCGTCGCGACTTGATGGACGGGCGGCCCAACACGTGGTCGATCATGGCGTTGTTTTGTTGGAAGTGTCGTTTATGACTGGTACTCGATGCCTTGCCGAAAAAGGCGATGGCCCGAACGTGTGGGTAAAGGTTGTGTCCGGCTGTGTACAACAAGCGACGCCGACGTTCGTCAGACCCCGATCTTGAGATATGGGAAGGGTGGGATCAGTTATTAGGTTGGGTGGATCGACAACTTCAATGGTGGGCTGACGGAGTGGCCAACGGAACAAAGAAAACGCATATGTGATGGTGAAATCAGGGACTGTGGCCCAAAACAGGACGAGATGCGATAATGAACAAAGAACGATGGAAGAAACAAGGAGAATGAAGAATCAAAGACAGGAAAAGGACGGGAAAGGACAGAAAAGAAATGGTATGCGAAATTCTCGTTGGATTCGCAAACTCCCTGGGTCTCGTCAACTGTGTTTCGTGCTATTCTGATATCCTCATCGTCTTCTGTGTCGTCGTTCGCCTTCTTCTTTCGATGCTTCCGGGATGTTCGCCAGTGTTGAGAAAAGACCGGACAAGCAATTTGGTATATTTTCCTGTTTGTTCTTTTCTGTCGTCTTCTGGGCAGCCCTTCTCTTTTGTCCTTTTTGCCCTGGTGATGTGTTTGCGTGTCCATAATGTCCTGGTTATGGCCGTTTTCTGACATGTGAAATCATGTTGGCGTTAAACAAAAGTGTTAGTCGCGGAGGGCCCGGCCTCGCACAGTGCCAGGCAGTTCTCTGCTCCCACTCTATGCGTCATGTGCGACCTCAAGAATACCAGTGGAACGCACTAATCACCATGCCCCACAGCGGTTGTGTGAGGGTGAGTGAGATTCGCTCCAAATCGTCCGCATGTGGTATTTGAAAGCGGTTTATGTACAGTGAAATGGTGGTTCGCACTGTACTCGCGCCATTTCTGACGCAGCACCCATTATTTGCCCCGTGTAGAAAGGTCGTGTTTAGCCATTATTAACCGCGAATAACCAGTGAAGTCTTGAGATGCACATAAAGGATGCCATCCTTCCAAAGTTTCCAGAAAAGTCCAAAGTCCAACGTCCAAAATAACAGCCAATGGTTTGGTTTATTTCGCTAGGCTGAAGCAAGCAAACAAAAGTATATGCAAAAAGACGAAAGTGCAACGAGAAAGCACAAAGCCAATGCAACAATCCAAATATCTCTTACCCGTGCTCGACACCATTCCAGATTGCCCCTGTTCCTGCCCCCGAGCTCCTTCTTCGTCTTGAGCATTGCCAGCATCTGCCGTTCCCTTACCGTGAGGGCCGTGGAAGCGTGTTTATCCAACCACCAGCGCTGCGTACCGTCGTGAATGTTGGTGGAGGTGCCGAGGACGCTGTGGCAGAGTCGTCGAGTTCGTATTCGTCACCGTCTTCGCGGTAGTCGCCGGTACGTTAGCAGATAGCATGCGTCTTGCCAGTCTTGCCCTGGATCGAGTGTTCTTCGTTCTGGTACGGGAGGAAGAAAAAACGGGTCAGTACTGGGAGGTAGTTTTACAACAGCAGAAACAAGGGGATCAACAAAATAAAAAACGTACGCGGAACTTAGGGTGGTTGTGCTCGGCGCGGGAGCTAGCCAAGTGGTGGTCGCGAACAAACTCCTGGGTCTTGCGGAGGGCCTCCTTGTCCATGTTCTCGAGGAAGGACATGCACAGCTTGATGTCGGAAATGAGGGCGTCGCAGCGGTTCCAGGTAAAGTCCTCGCGGACGACAACGCGCAGCATCTTGAGGCCGTCGGTGTTGGGGGCCATGGTGTAGGCGGGGACGACCCAGCCGCGGACGCGCAGCTGGTGGGCAAGGGCAAACTCGTCGTAGACGCGCTCGCTACCGTCGTCGGTCTTCTCCCTGACGTCGGGCAGGCGGAAGGCGACAAGGGGCAGACCCTCGCCCGACTTCTTGGACATGATGACAAAGCCAAGCTTCTCGAGCGAGTCGGACAGGTAGTCGGCGGTGCGGGTGAGGTTGGACATGATGGCGCGGTAGCCGTGCTTGCCGAGGCGGATCAGCTGGTAGTACTGGCCAATGACCTGGGAGGCGCCCTTGCTGAAGTTGAGGGTGAAGGACGACTGGTCGGCGCCCAGGTAGTTGATGTTGAAGACGAGCTCCTGGGGCAGGTACTCGGCGGAGCGCCAGACGACCCAGCCGACACCGGGGTAGACAAGACCGTACTTGTGGCCAGACACGTTGATGGACACAACCTTGGGCAGACGGAAGTCCCACTCGAGGCCGGGCATGACGAAGGGGGCGACGAAGCCACCGCTGGCGGCATCGACGTGGATGGGGACGTCGAGGTTGCGCTCGACCAGCAGGTCGTTGACGGCCTTGACGTCCTCGTACTCGCCGGTGTAGGTGGTGCCCAAGATGCAGCAGATGCCAATGGTGTTCTCGTCGATGAGGTCGACGACCTGCTTCGGGTCGATGACGAAGCGGTCCGGGGTGCAGTAGACGAGCTTCTCCTCAATCTCAAAGTAGCGGGTGGCCTTTTCCCAGCAGACCTGGACGGCCGAGGACATGATGATGTTGGGGTTCTCGTACGACTTGCCCTCAGCCTTGCGCTTGTTCTTCCAGCGGCGCTTCATGGCCAGGACACCGAGCATGATGGCCTCGGACGAACCGACACAAGACGTGCCGACGGCGCCAGCGCCGGACTCGGGGCCGACCGGGGCGTTGAAGAGGCGACCGATCATGGAGACACAGCGGTTCTGGATCTCAGCGGACTGGGGGTACTCTTCGTAGTCGATAAAGTTCTTGGAGAACGACTCGGTCATGAGCTTCTCGGCCTCTTCCTCCATGTAGGTGGTGACGAAAGAGGCGAGGCTAGGTTTCAATACATTAGCAGCGGATACCAACGGGGAAGGAGGGAGAACGAGAACGAGAGAACGTCAGGCAACAGAGACACCTACTTGAGCATGGGGTTGCCGTCCAGGCTGAGCTCGTCCTTGATCATGCGGTAGGCGACCTCCTTGGGCATCTCGGTCTCGGGGATCTCGTGGCGGGGCAGGTCGGCCGAGGCGAAGCGGGAGCCGTAGACAGAGGTGGTGAAGCAGTCGGCATCGTTGGCGAGCTGGAGGTGGGACTTCTTGACCTCCTTGTCGATGTGCTTGCCGGTGGTGGCATCTTCATGCTTGATCTCGGCGAGATGGACCATGATGGCGGTGGTGCGTGTTTGTTGTCTGGATTTGGAGTGATCTACGTGTCAGTACGGTTGTTGCTGCTGTGCAGTCTCTGTTTTACTGTTTTATAGACGAAAGTTAGCAAGCTGGAGCGCCGGATAGAAATGAAGGTTACTGATTTTTGGTCGCCCTGGGAAATAAACAAAATAATAACAGACAGAAACAGAGAGATTTAGAGGTCAATGGGTGATGGGGACCGTATCTTACCAGGCGAGGTGCAAAACAACACGGAAGACAAGGTGATCGGCCGTGTGAGAGTGAGGCTAATGGGGTGGTTGAGTGAGAATGGGAGAGAAACGAGGCAAAATAAGAGAATGGAGGGGGGGCGATGGGGATAAATAAAAAGAAACAAGAAGTACTAGAAGTAGAAAGTGGAAGTGAAGTGACAAGGGCGGGGGGGCAGCCCAGTTTGAAGGAAAGAAGTTGCGTTCCTGGTTTCCCAAAGCAGGACAGCTTCGTCGGGAGAGCTAAGAGAGGGGGGGTTAAAACAGATAAAGAGGAAAGAGCTACCCAGTGTAGGTGGCCATGCATGTTGGACACATTGCATGCGAGAAGCTGCATTGCTGCTCTTGCCTTTTGGGCCTTCTTTCCCCTTTCCCTTATTTCTTACGTTTCCTTACGTACTTTTGTGTCGTCTCGTCGCACCTTCCTCGTCTCACACGGCCCCCTCCCTCGCTCCTTCCCTCCCAGCCTGCATCGCACATTGCCACACGTCATACGTCCAAAGACGGCCATTTGCCATTCTTGTCTCCCAGGGTGATGCAGTCTAGACGTCCCCATTGGTACTGCTCGTTCTGGCCATTGTCGTTATGCCGTTGATTTTGTTCTTCGCTTCCTCTTTTCTTTTGGGTTTGCACTACCCCAACGACAAGATTTCTTGGCTTTTTGTCTGCTTTGGGAGCTTTTTGGGAGCTTCCTGGTCTGGCGGAGTGGAGAAGGAGGGGGGATGGGGCGGAAAGAGCGAAGTAGTGGGGCGCCGTGGCATACGGCAAGGAAGGCACGGCCAGCATTGCCAACTGAGCGCCTATGTAATTACACGTTACAGCGGCGGTCTGCGAGATCCAACGCCAGCTCGCCAGATAGTGCGAACACAGCGCCAGAACATCGGTGTGGAGCAGCTGGGCAAAAGCCACGTCGAATACGGCTGGGGCTGCCGAGGGAGACAACAATCGAGACAAATCGAGACAAATCGATACAAAATGGGCCGACGGAGAGTCGTTGCTGGCGATTGCAGACTCAGTGGTGGGTGGCGATCTCCATCCGCTCTCGTGGCAAATCGAAAACGACACCGTGACAGGGCAGACGCAAAAAGGCGTTCCTTTCTCTACTTTTAGATCTTTAGGCGAGTCGATGAGGTGGAAAAACAGTGCAGCATCGGTCAAGGTGTGGACCCTTCTGTGCCATGTGAGCTTGTGTTCCCGTATTGAGCGTCTGAGTGTGTACTTCGTACGGCGTGTGTTGTACATCCTTGCACGAGCAAAAGCTTGTTCTGAGCTCGTTTGCTTGGCCGTGCATTGGTCCAGCTAGCACGAGAGGCGGTGTCCGGTGTCCACCTGTTGTTGCCGCTTCGGTGGACAGCAGTCTCGTTTTCCTCTTTTCTCGCTTCCCGGAGTCTGTTCCGCGGGAGTGCAGAAACGAAACATTTGTCTTATCGTCTATGGATATAGCTGACTCGTAAAAAGTAATGCTATGTATTGTTTCAAGAACGAGACGTGGCCTCCAATGCAGGAGAAGAGGAGGGATGCGAGGTAGCGTCGGAGTGCAGGAGGGAGCTGGGCAAGGGGCCTGTCAGACGTAAAGCAGCAATTATGCCGTGAAGCAGCCCAGTCGCCAGGTTTCGGCGTCAGAGAATTGGAGGCCTACAATGGAGAGGCCTGAAGCAATGTGTCGTATATTGCGCATTGTCTCCAGGCTGCGGTCTGCCTCCTTCCTGTTTGTAAGATATGTCTATGGACCAGCATTGAGGTACAGGCACAGGGGAGGAAGGAGGGGCAGGAAACACGCGTTCGAAACAGACTATGCTGGCTCGGCTGGCTGGTGACATCATTGAGCCGTTTCTGGCAGGCGCCACAGCCCTGACTTGGGTGCATGTGAGTGCGTCGTCGCACACAGCGGGGTTCTGTACGAGCAGCGGTCCATGCGCTACGCCGCGACCAAAGTGCCCTGAAGGCCCCTAGCCAGCCGGTCACAATCGACGGCCAAGTGACAACCCCCCATCCCCTCCCCTCTCTCCCCTCCCACTTCAGACGAGGTCCAACGACCAACGCCCACACCAGATGGTCGCGTAACACACAACCCATCGGGACGGTCCTGTCAAAAAGGCTTGGCTTTTTTTGTATATTCGCCAGAGTCTGCGACCAGATGCGTTGGCCAAGACGGTCCTCCTTTGCTTCCATTCAGCTACGTCCGGAAGAGGGAAAGTACAACAACGGAGATGCCCATGATTCCCATGAAAACGACACGGCAGACGCGAGCGTGGACTCTTTCTGACTCCCCGTGGCCGAGACAGCGTTCCTGGTTCGACAACTCCACACGCCAGCTGCGATGCTAGTGTTCGTGGGCTAGGGAAGCTGTGCTGGGGCTGAAATGCGACGATGCACGATGGGTGTGGTATCGCAGTTGGGGGATTGGGGGTGAGTGTGGGAGAAGGTCCAATAAAAAGACCATACACGCCCACATCGTGTGATGGTGCTGAAAGGGGGGAAGCGCAATTCTCCAACATGGAACATCGGCACGACCGACTGCCCACCGTGTTGGTATCAAAGAAAACATGGGGGATAGGGGGAGGGGGGGAAGGGGGGCCTCGACCAAAATCAATCTTCACAAGAAACGTTCAACGCAGAAAGTGCTTCCTGGTAAATCGCGCAGGCTGGCCGCGAAACGAGAAATGAGGAGAGCAATGGAGAGAGGAAGCTGGCTGGGAAGAAGCTGGCTGGGAAGCTAGATTCGAGCTTGCGACCTGGTTGGTGGAGAACGGCCGCATGGATCGGCAACAAAACGATCCGTGGTGCGTTGCGGATGTGGTCGTGCCCAACGACAAAATGGAGCAACAAAGTGCAGCTCTTCTTTTGAAAACGGCTGCGTGGTGAAGGAACCTAGCCAGCCGGCGTTTGTTTGTGTAGCGGCGGATAGCCGTCATGTCTATGCTTAACATCCGTATTGCTGCTGCGCCATGGGGTCCATGCTGGTAGTTTGAATATGGCATGTCCTGTCACAGGTGATGGAAGATGCCAACCGCCATTCTTTCGTGCGGAGCAGTTGCTTTGTCGTTCTTGTATACCTAGTCCTTCACCTAGAATAATGCGCCATACGTCTCGCATCGGTGAGCAGCCTACTTGGACAAAGGAATCAAAGGACAGCACGAGGCGACGAGACCTGGTGAGATGCTGTGTCGAGCTGTTGAAAGCAGAAAAGCCTCCCACTATCCGGCGCTGCCCAGATGGCATCCGTCTCTCTCTTGGTTTTCTGTTCTCGACTGCCGCTCTTCATGTCTTTTGTTACTCAATTCCTGTCCATTATTTCCAAAGACTTTCTACGACTATTATACCTCACCCCCATCCCCCCCCCCTTTCCGGTCTATCTTCCTCGTAAGATCATGACTTAAATGAGACAAGGCAAGCTTTCAGGATTGCCATAGCTTGCCGTTCTGCCGCTGCCAAGACTTGCGTTTCTTCAAGAAGCTGTAAGCTCCAGGTGTGGGGTCAAGGCATCCGATCGACAGGGCCAATGCCGTCTGCCAAGACTGTCTCAGACGAACAAGTCGTACAGACGGAGTAACACGAGCTACATATATTCCATGGCCAAATAAAGTACTGTGCATCGTTTTCATATTGCATTTCCGAGCTATCCATTAAAGAACATGCTTTTGTTGTGAGAAACGCGACAAAATTACGTCTGCAAATCCCAAATCGAAACAACGAGGAATAAGAGATACACGATAAAGCCGCTCCAGAGAAGCTGAAGCAATGATACTAAACAACAAACACCAACGTTTGTTGTCTTCCCTGGTTTTGCTTGCAGATGCAAAAAGAGGGGACGAGAGAAACAAACAAAAAAATCATATCGAAAACAAAGCAACCATTTGCAAAAACCGCCCGCCCCGTATTTGTATAAAAAAAGACGCAACACCATATTCAGACAAGAGTGTGTGCCAATGCATAAAAAGACGAGAGAGAACAAAACAATCAAAGACAGAAGGGTCAAAGTAGACACCCATAAAAAAACAAAGTGCCGTTGGGGGTATTGAAACGACCAGAGAGTACAGAGACATTGAAAAAAAAAAAAAAAGGAAAACAAAACGGAGAAAGAAAAGCCAAACATGTAATAGAAACAAGCATAAAAATATACAAAGGTGAGGAGGGACGAGCCGGCGCTCGCCAAGAGGAGCGAGAGGGAACAGCAGGACGGTCGGCCATCAAAGTCGGGAGGTGGCGAGGTAAGGGGTCGTGGATCAAACAAAAAAGACGTGAATTACCTTTGACCGCAATATTCAGTCTTGACTCGCCCCGCGGCCGTGGTTGCGCTGTTCCCTGTGCCGCCGCGGCCATCATCAACGAGGTCGATCGGGTCACTTTCGCCGTCGACTTTGAAGTCAGGGTCGGTTTCGGCTTCCGCGTCAACATCAGCATCAGGGTCGGCGCCAGCATTGGCGTTCGCTGCAGCACATTGGCTCGCGTCGTCCTCCTGCTTGACAGCCACAACAGGGCCGTACGCACGTATGTACTGCTGCTGGTCGATTGCCCACCGCAACACGTTCAGATTAGGCATCCGTCGATGGGCCAACGTAGCCAGTATGGCTGCCGCAACACATTGCGCATGTGTGCCGTTCAGCGGAGCTTGCCATGGCTGCTGTGCCGCTGCCGCCTGAAACGCCGTCTGCTGCGCGCGATGTCGGAGCACAGGCGGCAGCACAGCACCATCGGCAATGAGAGCAACGCCGGTGCCGTCGTGAAACAAGTCGGGAACCACCATGCTTTGCGAGAGCATATCCTGAAAGCTTTCCGGGCCGTTGGACCCTGGCGGCGAAATGGGGGGTGCCGGAGAAGGAGGAGACACCGATGGGCCTGAACGAGCGGGCGAGCCGGTTTCCGGGGCTGTTTCTTGAAACGCGACATCCAGCGGCTCCTTCACACCCGCCAATCCCAACGAGGCAGCATGGGGGGCTGGCGTAAGGCTGTCCACCGTCGAGGGGTCGGAAGCACCCTACTGCTGCATCCCCTGCGGCATCATGCCGCCCAGTCCGTTCATGCCAGGGTTCATGCCCGCCCCCGGATTCATGCCCTGCGGCATGCCTTGCACCATGCCTTGCGGGAGGCCCTGCATGCCCTGCGGCAAGCCTTGGCCCAGGCCCTGCGGCATGCCCTGTGGCATACCTTGTGGCATGCCCTGAGGCATACCTTGTGGCATCCCCTGCGGCATCCCCTGCGGCATGCCTTGCGGCATGCCCTGCATGCCCTGCATGCCCGCCTGCATCTGCTGCTGTTGTTGCTGGGCCTGCTGGGCCTGCTGGGCTTGCATCACCACGGCCACCTGCTGGCGCCGCTGGTTCAGCATTTGGCTCACGAGCTGCTGCGCCTGCTGGAGACACATCTTCTGGAAGTTGGCCAGCTCCTCGGGCGGGATGTTCTTCTCGCCGCCAAACCGCTGCGCCAGGTTGCCCAGGTTGTTGTTGTAGATGCGGTTCCTGTGCTGCAGAATGAGGTTGGCCTGCTGCGACTGCTGTTGCGTCCGCTGCTGCTGCACCTGCTGCGCCTGGTTCAGCTGCTGAGGCGACAGGTTCATGCTGTTCGCCTGCGCCATCGACAGGTTCTGGCCGCCATTGAGTGACTGCTGTTGCCGCTGCAACAGGGCGTTCATCTGGTTCTGTTGCTGTTGCTGCTGAGCTTGTTGTTGCTGTTGCTGCTGCTGCTGCTGCTGTTGTTGTTGTTGTTGCTGAGCCTGTTGCTGTTGTGCCTGGTGTTGCTGCATCTGCTGTTGCATAATCTGCCGCTGGAGCTGCTGCTGCTGTTGCGGGTTCAACCCCGCCTGCTGGGCTTGCAGCGCCGCCTGCTGCTGGGCCATCATCTGCAGCACCATCGCCTGCTGCTGGGGTGTGCCCTGGATGCCCATCGCGGCAGCGCGCATTTGCACCTGCGCCGCGGCCACACGCTGCTGGTTCAGGAACTGCGCCTGCTGCTGCGGCGTCGCCATGCCGTTCTGGATGGCCTGTTGCATGCGCTGCTGTGCTTGCATCCGCTGGGCCGCGGCCATGCTGTTGTTCGCCATGTGCGGCGTGCCCATCCCCGCCGTGTTCATGTTCTGCTGCATGAGGAACTGTGCCTGCTGCGGCGTCATCATATTCGGCGTCGGGCTGCCCTGCGCAGCCATGCGCGGCGTGGCCATCTGCTGCGGTCGGTTGATCGGGGTTGCAACCTGTTGCTGCATGTTGGGCGTCGCATTTGGCATCCGGGGCGTGTTGGACGGGTGGCTCTGCTGGCTGCCACGGGCCGACATGGTGACCGACATGGGCGCGGCCATGGGCGCGTGGCTCTGCGCGACCGACGGTGGCCGCGGCGGGCTGCCTGCGATGCTCGACGTCGACGCCTGCATGGGGACGGTGCCCACCATGGGCGACGACATGTTCTGGGGCGTGCCGTTGCGCGGGACCGGCGACGACGCGACGCCCTGCTGGGCAGCCATCTGCATACGGGCCTGGAACTGGGCGGCTTGCTGCGGTGTCATGCCGTTGGGAAGACCGTTGGGGAACCCATTGACAAGGCCGTTCTGGCCCTGGCCCATGGCGGCCGCAGCGGCAGCGTTTTGCGCGGCCTTTTGGGCCGCCGCGGCGGCGTTTGGCTGGCCTGGTGTCTGGGGCTGCTGGTTCTGCATGCCCTGTGCCTGGGCCCTTGCAGCTTGCGCCGCCTGGGCTTGCTGCGCGGCATGAGCCTGGGCTTGCTGCGCGGCATGAGCCTGGGCTTGCTGTTGCGCCTGGGCCGCTTGCGCCGCCTGGGCCTGAGCTTGTGCTTGTGCCTGGGCCTGCTGGTTCTGCTGGGCCTGCTGCTTGGCAGCGGCCTGTGCAGCTTGCTTCCTCCGCTGGGCCTCCTGGCGCTGCGTCTGCTGTTCGCGTGCAGCCGCCTCGCGCGCCGCCTGCGCTTGTGCCTGGGCCTGCTGCTGCTGCCGTAGCCGCTCCTGCTCGCGCTGCTCGCGGATCTGCTGTTCCCGAAGAGCAGCCTGCTGCACGGCGGCCGCTTGCTGCTCGGCACGCTGGATGGCCAGCTGGCGCTCCCGCTCGGCCTGCTTCGCCTTCTCAATCTCCTTACGTTCTTGGTGTTCACGCTTGATCTGTTCAATCAGCTTGAAGCGTTCGAAGCGAGGCTCGAAGGCCGCAGAGCCACTCTGCAGGTCGCCATCGCCGCCAGTAGCCACGTCCTGGCCGCCCGAGGCGTCCGCACTAAGACGCTCGTCTTCGGCCAACATGTACCGTTCTTGGGTGGCGGCAAAGGCTTCGTAAGCAGCCATCTCGGCAACGGTCTGCTTTCTTCTCTTGGGTTGTGGCAGAGCCGCCTCGTGGTCGGGGTGGGCCTGCTCCTCGAGCTTGCGGCGCATGCCAGCCGCCGACGTGACCGGTTCCAGGTCCAGCTCGGGGTAGTTGGCGAGCAGGATCTCAGCCTCGAATTCGGGAATGTTGGAGCTGTCGAGCTGCATCGGTTCACGCTTCGGCTTCTTCGCGGCGGCTGTTGCCATGGGTGTTGGTGGCGGGATGTAGGTCATGCCGTTCGCGTCCCGGGTTTCCGCCGCATTGCGCGGCGTGCTTGCCATGAGGGCCATGTCGGCGTGCATGCTTTCCTGCGTCGGTTTCAAGACAACTGTGAAGATCCTTGGCTTGGGTGGCGCTTGGCTCTTCTGGGTCTCGGGGAGGCCATTGGATGCCGAACTCGTCATGTCTTTATCCTTGGTGTCGGTAGCGGAGTCCCCTGGCGACTTGTCCTTCGCCTTCTTATCAGCAGGGCTTGAAGCGTTCTTGTCTTCGGAGACGATGCTGTCCTTGGGGTATGGAACAAATCCGGATGGCGTGACGTAAGGGTCGTAGTTGTGAATGGAAGAGGGTGTCGAGTTGGTCTTTTGTTGCGCGGGGCGGTTAGCATCCTTAGTTTGCGCGACGGACTTATGGTCGTAGACCTGCACGATCAGGCATCCTTCGTAAAAGGGGACACCATTGCTTGTCAAGACACCGATCAGGTCGTGAGGAACGGTGCGCGACTTGAGGTGCTCCAAGAAAATGCGCATTGGCGATTTGTAGGGGAAAATGCCATCCTGCTGGTCGAAGCGGAAATGTGCCGCATACAGGTGGACAACGAGAGATGGAGGATTGTGGCGGAATTTCTTAAGAATGTACCGGTCGGTGATGACTGCGACGTAGATACAAGGTTAGCTAAATGGAGGAATGGGAAAGGAGCGAGACGGAGATCAATGACAGCCATCGAGGACGGCCATCAAAGCCAGCCGTCAAAGAGAGCCGCAAGCAAAAAGTGAGCCAGGGTGGCATACCATATGGTCTGGCTTCCGAGGCGGCGGATGGGTCGACCTTGGGACCAGTCACTTGGAGCGTCCCATTGACTTTGGAATCGCCCCCAGGCCCGGAGCCGGTGCCGTTTGTCTGCACCGGGGGCATACGTGGTGGCCGATTTGGAGGGCGCACGGGTGTGACTGTGATGCCGTTGGGGCCAGATGTGGATGCGCTACCGAACGCGACAGACTTGCCGGTGGCAAGGGGCTTCTTGGATGTGAGAGATGGAGATGGCGATGACCGGATGGAGCTGGTACCGCTGTTCTGGACGCCGGCCGGGGTCGGCCGTTTCGCCTTGGGGATAGTCGGCGGAGGGACGGCGGTCACCGAGATGGGCGCCATGATTGCAATGGCCTCGGTGAGCGTGTGGTAGTATCGCTGTCGAGTTGTATTTTATCAATGGATGTCGACGGGGAAGTGATGCGACCGATAGCGCGTTCCGGAAGAAAAGGCGATACCAGGTCGCGAAAAAGAAAAAAAAAAGAAGAAGAAAAGAAACGATGTCTCCGCAAAAACTCTCGCACTCCCAAGAGCCTCCTCGAATCTTAGACAAGAAACCCGGCGCAGAAATTCGCAATCATTTGTTCTGGGGTATCGACTTGTGATAGTGGTGCGCTTCGACGGACGGATGTGTGGTTGTGGATGCTCTGACGGATGCGGCTGTTGACGCGATACGAGACAGGGGATATTTTTGGCGGGATAACGAGCGGCACGTTGTAAAACGACGAGAGAGCGCTCGGAACAGCCGATGCGCGGCAGAAATGCGCAAACCAACCCCGACCACCAACGCGATTGGCCAGTACGTCCAAAGTCTTGATAACTAACGTTGTTCCGGTGATGATATCGATGATGGATATCGCTGTCGGAAGTCAGATCGGGTCGATCGATGTGACAAATAGGGACAAGGAGGTCGTTTTCCTGGCTGGTTTAGCAACAGAAGTAGGGGCCCATGGAGGCACGGGGCAGTGAATTCGTGGTTGTCAGCGAATAGTCGTGAGTCTGCCGAACAAAAATCACCGCTTTTCGGGTCGAAATAGATGGCGGTGATGGCGATGGCGATGGTCGTTGATGCCGGAATCTGGGCGCGTCGTCAGTCTGGAGAAGGTGTGGGGTTGAAGCCGAGTGCGATACACCACATGGAGCGTGGTTAAAATGGTTAGGGTGATGCACGTTCAAGCCCCCTGTGGCTGGTGGATCACGTGAATTCTTGTAGGCGGATGAGACCCAGTTCTTACGACGCATAGTTTTGTATGTAATATGTCAGTAGCCTTGTCTCCCCAGCAGAATTTGTAAAAGTACGTCAAGGAAGTTGATCAGTCAATTTTAAAGGGACTCGAATGTATGACAGTAGGTTCTTTTGTTGCTTTGCTCGATTCAAGGCCCATTTCGTAACCGTCATTCGGGTACCGACAGGGGATGTTTTGTATCACATTTCAGAGGCGGGTCCACTGAAGTCCACTGAAGTACTGCCAGCTTGTAACAGTGTCGCTGCCACGCGCCAGTGAAAAGATTGAACAGGGCCGACAAATAAAGTTGATAAATGATGAAATGTTGAGGTAAAGGTAACAGTTGCACGTCCATCTGGGTAGATATGACGCCCTGAAAACGATTGTGGTAGAATAATTACAGGAAAAGTGTATAACAAGAAGACAAGCAGTCAACCTGGAAAGAAAAGAACAGAAGAAAAAGAAAAAAGACATAGCATACGCCATAGCCTTTCACAAACTGGTATTGGAAACATTCTATCGACTCCCAGGTATTGCCTCACTTTTCCCGTTCCCTGAACCCTGTCCCAGTACCAGTGAATGTCCCCCATTTCTATTATGCTCCCTTGTATAAAATCCTTTTTTTGGTTCCCAGTGTCCCGTCGTTCACGCAATACAAATGAAGACATAAGAAAAGAGGAGAGAGACAAAAGGAAAACAGGTCGTCATAAGAGAGAGTCGAGGTCCGAGAGACAGACAGGAGATCTAGTGGAAGGCCGCAGGGGAAACGGCAAGAAAGAAATAACCCGAAAACCATGATCCAACATGCACGAAGAATGACGTAAACAAGTGAGAAAGAAACGCCGAAAATATGCTACAAAGGGGTATGGTGACGGGAAATGATATAAAAAGCCAGATACGCCTTCGTGAAATAGAAAATCATGAAAAAGAGAAACAAAGAGAGAAGAGAGAAGAGAAAGAAACAACAAAAGAAGAAGAAAAGGGGAAGAAAGTGAGGCAGTTGAGAAAGAGTTCATTGAGCGCGACTGCAGGAGCCTGCATATCGTCGCAAGAAGGGGAAGGTCGTGTCAATTGCGTTGCGTTGCATTACTCGCTCACATCGCCAGAGTCGTCCCAGGTGTTCAAGTCCATGTCACGTTGGTCCAGGTTACGAAGCGGCCAGGCCAGACCCATCTCTGACCGCACGTCGCGCTGAATCTGCGTCAAGTAGCGCTGCAGAGACCGCAGGCCATGCAAAAAGCCACGGTCGACGTCCGACGGGTGCTGCGGCGGGCACGGTCGATTCTTGACAGCGTCAGCCTCAATCACGCTGTTGGCAAAGTCGGCCATCTTGAAATCGATCTCGCGCTTGTCCCGACGGCGCTGGCGGCGGCGACGCATAATCTCGTCGCGGACGGACAGGTCTTCGTTGTCCGTGGCGAAGTCCGTAGTCGAGTCTTCAATGGCCGTATCCTCGCCGCCGGTCAACGCGCCGCTGCCATCGTCCCTGTTGCTCTGGTCGCCGTCGTAAAAGACGAGAAGACTCGCAGCGTAGAAACGGTAGCCGCGGAGGCGACGGATGATTTTCTCCAGCTGCCTGAGCTTCTCGAGCATGGTTGGGATGTGCCGCAAAATGCTAGAGAGGTCGGAGCCGTCGTACAAAAACTCCCGGATGACGCTCTTGAACTCCTGGCCTGCCTTGACGTTGCGGCCAAAGTACTTGTCGTGGTAGATGTAGTTCTCCAAAGACGCGTTCCACACCTGCATACCACAGATGCGCACACCAAGCTCACGCGATGTAGTGTTTGCGCATTTGCGCTGCTGGGAGAGCTGTTTCTTGGGGCTGGCTTCGACACCGTACTGCCGGGTGCCCATCTTGAGGTCCATGATGCATGGTCGTTTCATGCCCGCCGTAAGATCTTCCAAGAGCAAGAAGTACTCCTGCCGAGACCCGGAGTGCGTCTTTGCTTCTTTGGGGTTGATGGGCCGCGGGATTTTCCTAAACTCGGACGGGCTGCCGGCCAAGGTCATAGCAGTCGAGTTGGCTAGGAATGGCACAGGGTCTTGCACAGGGGTCGCCTCGGCTGGAGCATCCATCTCAAGCTGGTGCGACAGGTTGCTGAATCCGCGATTGCTATGCTGCGGCTTCTTAATGTCCATGGCAGAAATCGTGCTATGATTCTCGGTCTTGTCGCCAGCTTCGGCGGGATGGTTTGCGATCTCGTGACGGGCAAAGCGGTCTTCAAATGCAGCCAAGGCCATCGGAGCGTTAAAGGACGACCGGCTGGTGTTTGTCGTCGTATTCGCGGTGGTCATGTCATCAATGTCGGCCTTGTATGCAGCCTCATCAGCTCCTTCGTAGTACTTGAGGTCACCACGGGGGTCAGTCACATTCTTAGGCTTGCGCCGCAGGCCGGTGCCAGAGTAGCGACGTCTGCGGTGCAACGGCCGCAGCTGGTCGACAAAGTTCTGTGCCTCGGGCGCACTAGTACCGGTCACATCCTTTGGACTTTCGGCGTCATCGACAACAGCCTCGTCATTCAGACTCTTTACCACGGGCCCCATGTCGCTCTGCGTGAGCATCATAGACGCAGTGGGCACAGTGTCGTTCTTGAAAGGGCTGGCGAACTGGTTCTTCTGGGCAGCATCGGCGCTGGCACGGCGCTCGCGTTCGGTAACCAAGGTTGACTCGGAATTGGACGGGCGCAGGACGTGCTGCTGAAGGATCTTCCGCGGAACTGCGCGCGCCGTCTTGCCCTTTTGGTACTTTTGAACATCCACCGGCTGCTTGAGAAATGCATCGGTAAAGACCTCGTTGCGCAAGCGCTTATTCACCAGCGTGGCACCCCAGCTGTTCAAGTGACGACCTTCCAGGGTAGGACGGGTAGCAGTACTACGCGCAGGAGGCCCAGGCAGTATAAAGTCCTGCTGTTCAGCACCGCCAACTGCCCTTTGCAGGTGCTCTCTAAGCAGGTTGTTTTCGGCGGTTGTGGTAGCAGATTGGGAGCCCCGCGGCGTGTTGCTCGAAGACGCGCCGTTTGGCTGTAGAAGATGGCGAGGAAGGATGTGCTGATTATCAATGAAAGTGACTGTCGGTACCTGTGTCTGCGAGTTCTGGATGGATTGACTGATGATTCTGGTGGTCGTCGGAGCGGCAGAGGTTGCTACAGCTGCATCGTCGCGAGCGGTCGAGGACGACTCTGTGTTATTGTCCTTGGCAACAGCGCTGAGCTCGCCTTGGCCAATTTGTTTCAGTTCAGCGGCAGCCACATCGTCCTTCTTAATTGTCGACTTGCGCCGAGGCTTCTTGTGGAAGGTCACATTCAAAACACCAATATACCTATCGTAGGTCAGCATGACCATTTGGTGAAAGACCAGGGAATTTGTAACAAAGAATACTCACCTGGGCAGGAAAGGGAGCAGGTCTCTGTGGTACCGCTCAATCCGCTCGTAAAACTCATTTTCTCGGTTGGTCAGTTGCTTGCACACGGCCCGCTTGGAAAAGCGCCACAAAGTGGTATGGCCGCCGACTTGGTGTTTGTACGGGATCAGCTCGATAGCGTCTCGCGGCTGGTTAGGCTCGGGCTGAGTATCAACGTCAGGCTCCTCAAAGTACTGCGACATGGGTCGCGACGGCAACTCCACCGCCGTGTCGGCGCTGTCAGACACAACCGGCTCGGGCTCCTCGCTAGGTGTAACCGGGTGGGATGCAATTCGCGCGGCATACTGATGGTCGCTGTGAGACATTTGCCGGCGGATCTTGTTGCTAAAATCGGGAGACAGGTTCGAAGAAGGGGCGGGTGTCGGGTGAGTCACGTCGTGCTCAGTCGTCGTGCTCTCACTCCGCCATGTGCTGAAGGTTTCTCGGTTTGGCTGCAGAGCCCCGACCGAGGACGCGGGAGCGGCGATCGCTCCATTCGGTGTGCTTCCCAGTGGCGGCGTCTCTGCGCCCTCTTCGACGCTCTGATGGGGAACAAACAACGCCGATATCTTTTCTTCGCCCGAGTCGTCGCCGTCCTCGGCAGCCACCGCTGTATCGGCGCTGCCGTCCGACTTGTCACCCGATTCCCGCCGGCTATTCGTGCGTCGCTTTGTCGTCAAGGCGGCCAATGCGTTTCGCGAGTCAGTATCGGTGTCATCTGTAGAGGAGTGTGTCGCACGCGAACGGAGTGCTGAACCGGGTTGCTTCGAGATCGGAATCGCAATCGGTGGCCGGTCGCCGGATGCCCCAGATGCTGGTGCCGCGGGCAACGTCGGAGTCCGGTCCGACCGGCCTGGGGCGTCAAAGTAGTCGCGGGATGAAGACCGGTCTGCGCCTGGAGACTGAACAGAAAAGTACAGCGGTTGGTCCGGCCGCACAGAAGGATCGTTGCCAGAAACCTGCTGTTTGGCGTCACGCAGGACGACGACGAAATCGGACGATGTGGGATAGTCGTTGTGGGTGGATGTCGAGGATGCAGAAAGGATGGACGAGGAGGAGAGCTGCTGTTGGCGGCGAGGGGAAGCCGTTGGCGTCGACGGTGCCAAGGGCGGTGCCGCCACAGTTGCTATACGTGCAGTGGCCAGATTGGATGTCTGCAAGGCTTCCGCTTCAGGTTCTGTTTGGTCAGAAGGATCTAGGCCCCCATTGTGGCATTGGGCAGCCTTGCAGTCGGGTTCCGAGGAAATGGTACGGTCGTGACGAGTCGTGGTCTGTGGTAGTAGCTGCAGCTGGGGCTGTGATGTAACCGATGTGGTTGTGCTAGAATGGCGGTCGGCGTCGTCGAGATCGAGGTGGCCTGCAGGCTCTTCAAAGGACAGCTTGCGGTCGTCGATCTGGTGCCGAGGTCTGCTGCTTTCCAAGCTGCCAGTACTCGATGCGCCGAGGTGGTGATCACCGGCACTGGCACTGCTATGTGCGCCGTAGTCGGCCGGGAGTCGTTCCGCTGCCATCATTGCGGTCTGCTGCGAACTGGCCGCCCGAACAAGTTCGAAAGTGGCAAAGTTGGCAGGTATTCAGCAGCAGACGATAGAGGGGGCCGAAACCACCGTCATGGAGCGTCCTGCAATTGCTCGCCGTAGAGGGGAAAGGATGGAAATGGGAGGAAGAGAAGAAGATAAGAGAAAAAACAAAAGATAAAGAAACTACAAGAACGAGAAAAGACAGGAACAAATAATAAAAGAAAAGAATGCCCCCTTAAGCTGCACAACAGAATACGCTCAACGTTTACAAGGGCAAACACAATGGCTCGATTGTGGGTGGATTGGAGGAATGGCCTTCTTTTGGGTCGTGAGAATCGTGGACGAACACGAGCGGCGATTTGCAGATGGCGAAAATGGACTTGGGAGAAAAGGCACTGTTGACAAAGGAGGGGTGGGAAAAACAAGTGCAAAGTGCAAGTACAACTGTAAGGCCGGTGCAGGGGTGCGATAGTCGGAAAACGGTATGGATTCCTGCGGTGGGATTGGTCGCACTGGGAGGCAAGAAAAAAACAAGGGAAAGGGCGACCGTGCGGAGAAAGACGAGCCACCGTTTCGTCAGTGAGTGGTCGGTAGTTGTTACGTAACGCAACACGTGGGTCTAGTGGACGTTTGATTGCTGGCGGTGGTGACGCATCTTGTGCTGGGCACGTTGGGCAGGTGCAGACGGAGACCGATTTGGACACAGGGCGGACAGACAAGTAAAAGCAAACAAAACTGTTACGACAAGTACGATGTACAGAAGGACGACGTGGATTCAACATTCCACAAGGAAGGCGTGATGGGGCACCGCGAACGCACAAGTGCTTGTGCGGCGCCCAGACACACAAAACGGAGCAGGAGCGACCGGCGTGGTGAGGACAATCGCTCTCCCGACGCCCTACACGTTCGCAAACCTCCTACGTTGTGCAAAGCCGGAAGGAACTTTGGCTCCGACGGCCATATCCTCTAGTCTGCGCCTTCCCAGAGCCCAGTGCCTGTAACCGCAAAGACACTTGCACCTGATAAGCCGGTCGAGGTCAAGTGACGTTTTTCTCCTTGTTTGAACTCCCCTTCCCGTCTCCTCTCTCTCCGCAGTCCCACTGTGTTTGTTCGGTAGCGGTACAGCAATTACGTACGGAGGGCCAAGTACAAACGCAAGCGTTGACTACCGTCCGGGTTCGCAGTCTCCTTTTTTCCATGGATCGCTCTTTCCCCTTTTCCAGATTACTAGCCAACAGCCGTTTTAGGAAAGAACAGCCAGACTAACAGACAGCAATGGCACGACTGCTCGTAACACTGTCAGTGTCCTACGACAGGGAGAAAAGGTAATACGACATGGTTCCGTTAAGAAACAACAAAAAAAACTATATTTTTCGCACGCTGTTTTCGTGAATCTTTGAGACACGCAAGGGCAGGAAGACTGAGTCTTGGTCCGCAAGCCCTACTTTATTCAGTGCCGAAGCAATCTTTGCGCCACGGGATCACGTGCGAGGCTAGTGCAGGCGCCAAGCAAAATTTGATCTGTAATCACCGAAATAGGCATCGCGCGCTGTTCCCCAACAACAGACCATTCGGTGCTATTATCGTCTCCTTGCCAGCGGAAGCACAAAATCGCTGGCGTTGTGCGGCCCGTCTGGCCAGGCCACATCGTGGGAAATCCAATGAACGATGCGGTGTGTACAACGGTATCCTACCGCGCTCAACAATTGCCTCACTACTCGGCCCGCGGAAAGCACCCATCCATCGCAATTGGACCCAGCTGCAACCGACAAATCGTGGACTCGAAGCTCAAAAGGAGGGCAAGGAGGACACCGTATCTCTCCACCGCCCCGTCGTCATGATAAAGGAAAACAGAAAACAGTTGCATAGCACGAGCAAGGGAATGCACGAAAGAGGAGCCAGTGTGCAGAAGGGCCCAGCCGTCATGCAGCAACGCCAAAACGGTGCATCAGAAACAAGCCATGGCCAGCTCAGCGCAACGACAGCGCAGCAAGCGCAGGCCAATCAAGCCGGAACGTGCCCTTGGGATTCATCTCGTCTTGTCCATTGCGGACCACCGCCCTGGCCCAATTCCAAGCCAAACCACAGATCTGGTGTATGCGGCAGGAAGACGGCTTTTGGGTAAAAGACTAAGGCGGTGCGGCGATGTCTTATCATTGTTGCTTCTTTGTTCTTGCTTGTGGCCCACTCGGCCCTTTGTTCTTGAAGCTTTCCCCAGTCTCGGGAAGCTCGCCCGTGGTCTTGGTCACTCGCGATCATTCCACGGTACTTTTCCTTCGTCCTGTTTATTTTTGTGCTTATATTTCTTTTTTTTGTTTCATTGCAAGGCTCCCTCTTTCACCTTTTTGTGTAGCATCAGCAACCAGGCCCTGCGTGCCCTCCCTGCTCGTCATCGTTATCATGCTTCGTCTCTTGTTGCACAGAACATCTCTTGGCTGAGATATCCAAGCACAAGACGGCACGTCCCAGCAAAGCTGGTTTCGCATTTGTGCCTTTTTCCAGATCAACTTTTTTTTCTCGACGGCAATTGCTCACGGCCGGCTCGTGCTCCCTGTCGAGCCATTTATCCCGCATCGTCCTTCAGGCGGTGACATGGGGCTTGGTATGCATCTACGTGACGGATGCTCCAAGAAGATGCATCGAAGCCGACGACTTACAGCCCGTGTCCAAGGTGGCCTCGAGTTTATTCAGCTCCGTCAGTTCTCATAAAATAGTGCAATGCATCCGTTTTAACAGCCCCATATCCCGCATCCCCGACTTCTCTCGCTCTTGTTCGGCTGAGACTCGACAAAATACCAAGACATGTACCAAGACATATGCATATGAACAGGGGGATGTGATTGCAGCTCGCGCCAGAACATACGGGCAGGGTCTTCCTTTGGTCCCTTGCTCTTTTTCCTCGTCCTCTTTCATTACTTCTTCAAAATTTTCAATCCTGTGGCATCCGATTGGGTATCGAAAAAAGGATTGCATCCAGACTCGAGAAATCTCTATCCCAGTATATGTGAAATTTGTCGACTGTTTCCATATTTGCGTCGTTTCTTCGCTTCGTGCCTCACGCCCTGCTTTTGCTTGTGTTCACCGCTCCGTTTGTCATTGAATCCCTTTTTTTCTCCTTTTCCTATCGTCCAAGGAGAGCTTCTACTTTCGCCATGTGCGCTTTTTTGCGTCACCTCAATGCATCGTAGAGACATCAAAAGCAGCTGTCCTAATAATACATGCCAAGAGTCAGCAAAGGGGCAAAAACCCAACAGATAATAGACGAAACGACAAACCTCTAACGGAGACCAGGCAACAAGAGTGTACAACATACGAAGTAGACACACGATATCCACCCCATGACAAGCGTTCCGTCTTCCCCGGTGGGAACCGTGATCGAAAACAGGGGGGCAAACCAACGACTGGAACGGCCATGGCAAGAAAGACAGCCTATCCTATGGCATTTTTTTTGCGTGTGCTCTTAATTTTTGTTCTTCAAAGCCCCTTGATTGCATTCGGTTTGTTTAGATGCCAACGATCAGAGACTATGTACAGCCGTCGGTGAAGAAACGGTGTACTAAACGATGCTACGAGCCGCACGTGGGTGACTGTCGGCACTTGACGCGCCAACGCCACTTCTCAGCCTCTTACTAAGATCGCTTTAAACAACAAACTAAAGGCCAGGTATGGACGAGGCCAGATTCTCAACCACCGACAATCTACAACGTGCTCTTAAGATTGGTGATCCAAAGAGGTCTAGAAGATTGTAACTGACTTGTGAGGAAAGTAAACATTTACGTTGCTTTGTTTACAAAAATTGTCATGTTCACATCAAGTATTATTCTACTCTTGTTTTTATTTTTATTTTAATTTTCGAGAAAATGGAATATAAATTAAATATAAAAAAAAATCGATCACAAGAACCTGTGTGATTAAAATAGAATGGCAACTTGTTAAATCATGTTGATGGTTATAAGTGGCTATGTAAAGGCAAAAAAACATGATGCCACACGCACTCTGAGTCTTTACAGCTTTTGAAAGAAGTCCACAGTGCAAAAATACTAAACTTGTAATTCACAGATTGTATGTTATACAGGTGATTGAAATGCAAACATAAAGATGCCCTCCTGAAATAAATGCGCCCCTGCCTAATGATAGTATTTTGTCCATCTACACGCCGTGTTCACGTCCCTTTACATCCTGCCGGCACGCGCTTCAGCGAGCTCGGCATCCATATCCCATAAGCCCAGAAAGTCATCGAGGTTGTCCATAACGTCTTGCACAGCGTCTACAGCCGACGCGGCATCGTCGTCTCGACTGTCATCGTCGTCCCCGTGCTGTTCGGTCTCCCCGCCTCGCGTGGCGTTCTCCTTATTGTTGTCGCTGTCTGCACTGGGCACCTTATCGCCAGAGTGCGACACGACCGATTGATGGCGCGACTGCCCGGACGGTATCTGCTGCAGTTTGGACGTTTCCGCATCCGCCTCCTGGAACCGGGATGCCATAGCATCGACGGACGGACTGGTGTACAACTCAAGATCCGGCGCTGGGTCTTGTCCGTATGAAATTGCAATAGGTTGAAACTTGGCGACGCCGGTGTCGGCAGTCGCAAACTGTGCTTCGCCTGCCTGTGATCCTGCCAATATAGCTGCCCGTTGGCCCCTTGTCCGGCCGGCCATTGTTGCGTAGTGTCCCTTGAACCGGTCGACCTCTGTTGGGAGAGACTCCACGAGCATCTTGTCTTGTGGAGGAGGCGAAGCGGCTCGTTGTGGTTCCCGGAACGTTCCGTCGCGTTGTTCTATCGAGGCAGAGGCTGCGGTTCCGCCAGGAGTCTCGTCCGCGGGCGCCGCTGCTTCGTACCCGGGAAGAGAGAAGTGAACACAGCGGCCACATTTGCTGGTGCTGGCCGTTGCTTCCGATCGCCGGCGCGGCTGACGAAGAATCGACCGAGGGCCCCCTACCTTTGCGCTCCTCCGCCGAGGTGGTGGCGTTGGCGTCGGCGAGCGGAATCTCCTAAAGGACTTGATCGACACGGTCATGTCTGGCGTGGGGAGGCTGGATTGTTTCGTGTCCGGCGTAGACGGTGCGGTCCCAGAGGAATGAGCGACCGGGATGGGTAGAGATGGTAGGAACGTTTCCGTATCTTGCTCGAGGCCTTCCTTATCGATTGGTGGTAGGACAGGTGTCTCCCCCTTTGGTGAGCATGGAGACGTAGGCAGATTGGATGTGGAGGATGAGAACGAGGACGCCGCAGTATTCACGTCCGCCCATGGATTTTGACTGACAGAGATGCTCGGCCTGCCGGTTTCGTTTGCGCTCGCATCTGGTTCGTCTGCTTCGACGTCTGGAGATGGAGGATCTGGCCGGACAGCAGCCACCACTGGAACAAGAGTCTGAGTCTCTCTGGACCAAGGGCTCTGGGCTGTCACAAAACTTGTAGCCTGGCTATCGTATTGACGCTGGACAACAGGGTCGGCTGAGCTGTGAGCAACCATATCGCCGACCATGGTGTTTGATTGAGCCTTTGCCCATGGACTTTGATCCTGTGTCGCAATCCTTGCGTCCACCATCTCCGTGTCGTAGGTTACTGTCGAAAGCGTTGTCGTTTCGCCTGCCACAGAATCCGTAGCACATGTTGTTGAGGTCATGTCGGCAAAGTTGCTAGTATTTTGCTCATCCGGTATCTCGTTTGATGGCTCGGCTGGTTCTCCGTCGTGGACATCGTCGCTCGGTTCCGATGCATCAATTTCAGTTCCACTCGTGGCAGGTGGCTGAGGCTCGCTTGGCATTGGTCCATTTACCGACTTTGTGCTTTCTTGCTCTGCCGGCCGCAACGTCGTGTCATCGCCAAAGGCTGCTGATGCTTCATCCCCGACGAGGCTTGTTGTTTCAGTTGCAGTTGTCTTTTTGGAAGAAGCAGGAATTTGTGGTAATAATGGCTCAGATCCGATATGACTGCTCAAAAAGAGATCGGACGGAAGTACCGACATAGAAGGCTCGCTGTCTGATATGTGGGACACCGGCAGTTCAGTGCTGGCCAGGCTTTGACTCGGCGCGGCGTTGCAGCTGCCTCCGACAGCTTCGTCGGCGGCTGTCGTGAGGGCGTCTCGAGGCGGATCGGACGTGGGTCGTGCCAGGTCTGACGTGGGTCGTGCCAGGTCTGGCGTCTTGGGTGCGGCTGCAGCCTTTGCCGAGCTCGCTGCTCTGGTGGTTCGCGAAGCGGACGGTGAGGCGGCCAAAACATCATCATAGTTGGGTTTCAAGCGCTTTAGGTTCGTTCGCCGCAGCCAGTTGCTAGCAGCTGCCCGTTTCTTGATTTCTGGGTCTTTTTGGGTTGTGATGGTGCTCGGTGTCGTTCCTAAGTCCGTGTTCGATGCAGATGTGGCGACTGGCGCAGTAGTCTGTTTCTGGCTGCCGACACCGGGATCGGACGTCGATACTATCAAGGGCTGTTGCGTCTTGGTCGAACGAGAGACGACCTTTGTGCCAATCTTGCCCCTTCTCCCTCTCCAGGGGTTCTCCCAGCGCGTCTCTCTGCCAAACGGTCCCCTTAATGACGCTGAGAGAAGCCGAGGTCGGCGGCCTTCGAGAAAAAGCCGTGCCTGCTCTTCGAGACGTCGGCATCGTGCGCCAGGGCTGTCGTAGTACTCATCGTCGGAGCCGGACAGTAACACGTCGTCCATACCGAGTGTCGATTCGCCGCACAGCAGCTTGTCTGCAAAAATCGGGAGATGTGGCCGGTTCGACTTGTTCACAAGCGGCCGCCGGGCTGCCGTGTGGCGGCCAACTGTTGCGGCTACCTCGTCCATATCGAGCAGATGTGTTCTCGAATTGCACCAGGCTCGCTGTTGGATGGTCTTGTCATCTGTGCTGCTGTGACGGTCACATTTGGCGGTGATGTGCTGGATGCTGTTGCCGGTGGAGGCATCGAATCCTGTGACGGTTTGCCTGGGAAATTGTGAGCTTTGATCATTCCCCTGTGGGGCTGGTCGCACCTCCCTGTCGCGGTAGCAACGCGTCTAAGACGCGCTCCTTCCAAAATCAATTAACGCGTGTCACGTGGAAAGTCTGCACCGTTTCCGTCACCACAAACTCTCTTTCACACTCCAAATACGCGAAGATTGAAGAAGATGAACCTGAGCCGAGCCAGATGCAATTGTAAGGCCCAATTGCATGTTTTGGACTCGTTTGCAGGTACACGGCTTTCATTGCCTCAATGGGGCGATTGTGCTATTCATGATGTTGTGGCTGATGTGGCTGACAGTGGATTGCATGTGGCTTGAGTTTACATACACAAAAGCGGGGCAGATGTTGTCACAGCAACCACAAACATGTTGATCGATTTTCCCGATTAGGAAACCACCGTCCAGGGCACATGGACAAGACGCGCGCGCTGCGTTTTCTTCCTCCACGCCAGAATCCACAACGCCAAACGTCAACGACAGTGACTACGACAGCTGTATGCTGCAGCCCACAGCCTCTGCGATAGACTCGACAACTTCGACCTTTTTATTTTATCCTGCTTCGTTGCTTTCGACTTCCTGTTCTCTTACCGGGCATATCTTATCGCTGGCCTGCTTGGTTTGGGTTTGTGCAAATAATCGAACAGCACCATCACCAAAAGACCATAGCCGCCGACGCACGACCACCTCTTTTGCATCCACTGCTATTTTGCGCTCGCTCCCATTCTAGTGACTCCAAATATCTTCCTTTTTGCCGGTGCCGAAGGTGTCATGGCCTTGCGGTAGGACGCGTCTATTCCCCGACCATCACGATTATCACGATCTCGACTACGACGACAAACTTCACCCCCTCAGCCGACATTTTCATTTCCGCGTGACAAACATTCCCACATCATGGCGAACGCCTGGCTTGACTCTTTGTCCGAGGACTGGGTGTCCCAGGCCGGCTCGGAGCCATCGCACTCGCCCACCCATACAACAAAATTTACCAGCAAAACACACAGCACAACGCCCACCTCGCGGGGCAGCAGCGGACGTCTCTTTGGCTCAGTGCGCCACGGCCAGGACCTCTCGCCTGCCAACAGTAGCAATGTTCTCAGTGAGCGGAGCGCCAATGATATCAACATCTTTGGCTCCAATCGTCGGCCATCCCCCTCCAAGCTCTCGAACGAGTACAAAGTGCAGGACGTGCAGCAGCTGCAGTCGCGCCGCGGGCCATCACAACGATCCGTGTCTGCCTCGTCTCTCGGCTCCGTTATCCATAACACCGTCGACCACAAGCCTCACGGTGTGTCACCCGGCAAGGGTGGCGGAGACACGCCCGAGTGGCGGCGAAGGCTTGTCCAGGGCGGTTTGGCCTACGGCGAGCAACGTGATCTGTTCACATCTGCCAAGGTGGGGCTCGAAAATATGTTTAATCCACCAGGTTCAACGACACCCGACGATGTTTCTGTGGTGGTAGAAAAAGGGCCTGAGGATGATGGTGGCTACGAACCACATGACTACCATCAGCAACACACAAAAGAAGATGCACTGGCATTGGATGACGAGGAGCAGGACGAGGAGGAAGAGGGAGAAGATGACGAAGCGTTCCAAGAACGGCGGCGGATAACCCACGACATGACAATGCCGTCTAGTCCACCAGTGCATGCCGTGCCGTACGACTCGTCAGCGAATTTTGACGAGTCTGCCGCCCCACAGCTCCCCGAACAACCACACTGGCACGCCCTGGACCCGGTGATCGAAGAGTCTGCAGCCTATGAAGAGGAGCTGGGCTGTGAAGAGAATGCTGAAGAGGAAGAAGATGGGCAAGACGGAAGTGTGCAGCGCCACTTCCAGGACGCACCGAACGGGGTGGAGTCCATGCCGCCTTCCGATGGGAGCCAAATACACTATCCGGTCGATGGCGGGTCACGAGCGGTGAGTGGCCAGAGCGTGCTCCGTAACGAGAGCTTCAGCGCGATTATGATCTCACCTGAAAAGAACAAGGACGGTGCCGTCTTTGCCCCTACGGAGCTGCCTTCGGGTGAGCTCAAGAGGCGCCTGGAAAATCTTCGCTGGAATCAGATGGTGTTGGCCGATGACGTCGAGCAAGCCGCTGCCGCAGGGAACCGGGTCGTCAGCATTGGAGGAAAATCTCTCAACGTCGACAACACGGAGGAATACGACAAGATGGGCGGTTTCATCAACTTCCGGCGGGGTGGACGCTCAGCTGACGGCTCATTCCGCGACCGCATGCTGAGTCCCCCGATGGGCAATGACACGTCCGAGCTGCTGCCGGAAGAATCTCTTCAAGCAAGCACACCAAAACAGTTCGCATCCGTTCGTATCGATATCGACACTGTAGACAGCCGCCCTGGTCCCGAGGTTCCTCGTGTGCCGAATCCGAGCCCCGAAAAGCGCGGCAGCCTCTCACGGCAGCAACTGCAGCAGTCCGGTGGCGGTAGCCCGCTCAAGCTCTTTGGCCCCTACGACACATTTACAAACCAAACCTTGATGCGGCGCATCAGTCAGTTCGAAGACCAAATGTCAAACGGCTCTCGCAACTCAGCCGATCGTTCAGCAAACCTTGGCGTGGACGGTGCTTCTCATACCGAAATAGCGCAGGCATTTGTGGCAGGAATCCAGAAGTCAGAATCTCGCCAGTCGTCTGCGCAATTTGGCGCTGGAGAGCTGGACGACTTCCAATTTGGAGGCGATGACGCTTCTCATCTGCCAGCGGACCAGACTGCGGATGAAGGCACACATGCCGACCATGAGGAGAGCAAATCGACACATGCCGATGACGTGTTCTCTCCCGTGCTCACCGAAAAGAAGCAAGATAATCTTCACATTCAGCGGATGCGCCAGAGCCGCGGCGCCATGTCGAGCCGGCCGAGCACAGCTGAGAAGCGGACCGAGCCGGCGGACCCTGCTGCTTCCTTGGGCAAAATTCCTGTTTTGGCGACGCCTCGACGGGTTGCTGAAATTGGCTCGGAGGGGAAGCGCCCCCGGACATCGCCATCCAAGGACCCAACACCAAAACGGAGACGGACGCTGCACAAGTCTGATGTTGCCTTTGGCTTCGAAGCGTCACAGGCGTCCCAGACGCCGCTTGATCCGGTCCAGGCATCACATACCACCATGCAGTCCGTTATTGGGCGAAAGCGCAGAGACGCGCGTGATGGCGACGAGTTCCAACACGCCGACCCCGAAGTCCTGGCCAACCGCGACATCCTGCGGCCTCGTACGCCGACGCCGAGCCAGCGGTCCTCTGTCCTGCGGGAAAAGAATTCCGATCTCAGTGCCGACGAGAAAGGATACAACCGTACGCACGATCGCACATATGACCTGAGCAACAACGACCGCCAAGGTGACGGCTTCGGCGTTGACCATGACGCTAGAGGCTCGTCTGCAGCCTGGTCGGACAACTCAGTCAGCGGTCCCCATATGCGTGCCGATGGTCCAGGGGCCGACGGGGAACGCAAGCCCTCTATTGCGACCGAGGACTTTCTGAGCGAGGCCCAAATGATTATCAACATGTGCCGGAACCGCGGTGTCGGCGCGCAGGGCGGCCTTGCTAGTGTGGACGAGTCGGAGATGGAGACGCCCGTGGCTGCTCCGGCCTCGGAGGAGGACGAGGTGTCATTCCAGGAATCAACAAAGGAGCCCTTCTCGCGCCCACCGAGCCGTGAGGGCAAACCGGTGCCGCGTGCGGCGCGGATGCAGGAGGACCCGGAGATCCTGGCACGGCTCAAGAAGTACGAAGAACGCAGCGACCTGGGCGACATCGTGACGACTACCACTCGATCGATCAATCTTGCGCAGCATGCGATCCGGGCGGAGAAGGAGGCTGCACAGGCGGTGCAGGACAGCATTGCCATCCGCAGCCGCACGCGACTGCACGGGAGTGAGGATATCAGCGATCCGCCAAACATTCGCATCTCGATGCGCCCCCGAGACGAGTTTGGCGCTGGTGTGCACGACGACAACCCGTCCCAAGCTTCTCAAAAATCGGCCTCCTCTGGACACTCTACGGTCAGCTCGATTCCAACGGGGTCGTCTCGCGGCTCAGACACTAGGAAGACGATCGCTCCTCAGACAGTATCCCACTTGATACCCGACCAGGTCGGCAACATGATGCTCGACCGTGACCGCAACATCTGGATCAAACGGCGGAACGGAAGCGGCGGCAGCGTCCAGAACACGCAGCACATCCCCAGCCTGCGCGATGCTCCGAGCATGCATAACATTCTGCCTTCTGAAGGAAGCGAGGAGGACCCCTTTGTAGACATCCCCGATTTAAGCGTCGATGCCACAATGGAGCTGCACAACCTCAAGCCAGCGGTGGCCAGCCCTATGAAGTCTACTGGGCCCGTTCTCTTTACGAAGTCGAGCTTACCTCTGCCAAGGCCCAGCACAAGCGGCGCTTCCAATGGCACTGAGCCGACTCAGTCGCCTGTGGTTGTTGTGAGTGAGACAGACAACGACACGATTGTGGAGCACGAAATTAGTATCGACGAGGGCCGCCTTGCGCACTCGTCGTCGCCAACCCGGTCGAAGCGAAACCTCGCCATCAGCTTCTCGTCTCCGATAGCGTCGATTATTCAAGATTTTATGGTGGGGGACGACAGCGAGTCCCGAATGGACCGCAGCCCGGACGAATCCCTCCAGAATGCGGCGGCCGCATCTGCCCGTCGTGGCCGGCGAACAGTGTCTGTGAAATTTACGAGCACAGCCAGCGGTGACCATGGGAGCAGCAACAGCAGCAGTCTTCGGTCTCGCAGTGCCTCGCGTGGGCCGGCCCGGAAACTTTCGGTGGCCGGCCAGGCGTTTGTTCCGCGTCCCGTGTCGCGCATCGACGAGCGCGAGGAGGACGACACCAACCACTCGCGTGGCAACGCCTCTGCACGGAACCGGGAGCTGAGTTTGGTCGGCGAGCGTAGTGAGCTTGTGCCCGGCTCGGACGGTGAAGAGCACGGTGACGAACATTCCGAGCTTGTCTCGCAGCGCCAGACCAGTGTTAGTGTTCTAGTGACGACGCCCGGCCCGGCTCCTCGCGCGGATGACGAAGAGGTTATGGCCCAGTACGTGGGTATGCTGTCGCTGAGCCCCATGTCCGAGTTCACGATCCACCAGGAGCGGTCGCTGGCGTTGGAAGCCAGTTACGTGCTGGGCGACCGGCACCTGGTGACGGGAGACAACTCGAAAGCGGTGATGGCGCAGAGTCTCCGTAACCTTGTGAGCCGGCTGACGGAGGTGGAGCCGTTTGAGCCGTACTGGGAGGACATGGAGGAGCTGGACGTGCATGGCAAGAGCCTGGGGAGCCTGCACAAGCTGGACGAGTTCTGCCCGCAGCTGGTGTCGCTCGATGCGGCCGGCAATGCGCTCCGCAATCTATCAGGCATCCCATTGAGTGTGCGCCATCTGCGGGTGGTGGACAACCAGCTGTCGGAGCTCACGTCGTGGACGAGCCTCGCCAACCTGCAGTATCTCGACATCTCAAACAACGACATCAAGACGCTCTCGGGACTCAAGAACCTGGTGCACCTGCGCGGGCTCAAGGCCGACAACTGCGGCCTGGAGAACCTGGACGGTCTCAAGTACCACGACGCTCTGCAGACACTGCGGGCACGAGGCAACCAGATCTCCGCAGTCGACTTTGACGGCACGCGGCTGCACAAGTTGGTCGAGCTGGACCTCGACGACAATCAGATCGAGTCGGCGTTGGGCCTCGACCAGCTCGTGTCGCTTTCTACGCTCAGCCTGCGGCGCAACAGGCTTGCCGCCTTCACGACCGAGACCTACGGCGCACTGCCCCACGTGCGCACGCTGAATGTGAGCGACAATCAGCTGGCAGTGCTGGACGTGGGCGGCCTTCCGTCGCTGCGGGTGCTGTTTGCGGACCGCAACTGCCTCGTACGCGTGCGCGGCTTCTCCAAGACGCCGCGGCTGGACAGTGTATCCCTCCGCGAGCAGCAGCAGACGGAGCAGACAGGCACAGGTGGCGGCGCCAGCGACGACAGCAACAGGGCGCGCCTGGACATCTCGTCCCTGTATCACGCGTACGAGATCCGCAAGCTCTATTTGTCGGGCAACCGCCTTGAGAGCTTCGACCCGCCCGTGGACTTTTTGAATTTGCAGCTGCTGGAGCTGGCCAACTGCGGTCTGACATCGCTGCCGGTGCACCTGGGCCGCGCCGTGCCCAACCTGCGCAAGGTCAACCTCAACTTCAACGCACTCACAGACCTGGGCCCGCTGGGTGGCATCTCGCGGCTCAAAAAGGTGCTCGCGGTCGGCAACCGGCTGGCCAAGGCCTTTGCGGTCATCCAGACACTCGCGACGTTTGCGCATCTGACGGAAGTCGACCTGCGGGACAATCCGGTGACGCAAGGCTTCTACCCGCACGTGTCTGTGCCCAGCGCCACCGCGGTCAGCAGCACGACGACTGCCAGCAGCGGCCCTGATGTGGCGGACGCGGCAGCCGCGACACCCGAACCGTTCACGCTGCCGCTGGCCGACGCAGACCACGACAAGGCATACTGCAGTCGGCTGGACCTGGCCACGGGAATGCGCCGGCGGGTCTACAGCCAGGTGCTGGGAGACGCCTGTGCCACCCTCAAGACGCTCGACGGCCTGGCAGTTGACCGCGGGCTGGGTGATGTTCGTGACGAGGTGTGGCATGCGCTGAACGCCAAGGGCATTGTGAGCAACGAGGCTAAGACTGGAAGCGGAAGGCCGTCCAAGAGCGGCGGCGGCAAGACCGTCGACGATGGTGTCAAAAATGGGGCCACGGGGGAGCGTCAATGGGGTGCTGAAGACAGTTTTGCGTGAGGTGGGATTCTGCTCTGCTCTGACGAAATGAGCAAAGGCGACGACGACGGAGACGGCGCATTGTTGCGATATGCTGCATAATGAAGAGGGAGGGGATTGTGGATGCGAGCGCTTCATGTCGGTTTCCTGGGTCTCTGGTTTTTTGGTATTTGCATTCTGCATTTTGTTCATTTGGGAGTTTCTTTTTTTGGGGGAACACGGCAGGCACTGCGGCTTTCTAGACTTTCAATGATGAACAGCCTTGTCCATGACCTGCATTGAATCGTCGTGATATCTTGTTTTTGGAACTTTGTATCATTTTTATGCGGCTATTTTCTTTGCTGTGCTGCTCTCGTCTAAATGCCATAACAGAAAGTCTATGTACCTAACGTTTTGTACCATCCCATCCTGAGAATTTTTGGTTAACAATGCTTCATCGGCCAAGCATGGGCTCTTCTTCTCTTTTCCTATAAGAATTTTTTCCATTTTCCATTGTCCATTTTCGTTTTTTCTTTCTTTTCAATTGTTTCATTCTATTTTTTTTTCAAATCAAAAGCTTCTTGATCTCGGCGACCAGGTCATCTTCGGACACCAGCTGACCCCGGTCCTTCTCGTCGGCCTCGGCACCGCCGGTCCCCAAGACTTTGAGACGCACCTGGCCATTCGCCAGCTCGTCCTCGCCCAGGATGACGCCCAGCGGCACGTCCTCGGCGGCCTTGAACTGCTGGGGCAGCCGCGGCTTTGTCTTGGCGGCAAACTCGGCCTTGATGCCGGCGTCCCACAGGCGGCGTGCGACCTGCATGCGCTCCTTGAGCAGGCCGTTGAAGCTGCCGCCGCCAAAGGCCATGACGTAGACGTCCGTCTCGCGCACGCGCGACCGGCCCTCTGCCTTTTCGCGCTTGGCCTTCATGATGGTGAAGATGCGGTCGACGCCAAACGAGATGCCGACGCAGGGGATCTGCGTCTTGCCGTACATGCCGACGAGGTTGTCGTAGCGGCCGCCGGCGGCAATGCTGCCCACCTGGATCTCCTCGCCGCCCTTTTTCTTGGGCGGCTTGGTGCCACCCGCCGGTGCGGCATCCGTCTCAACGGCGGCGGCGCTCGGCTGCGCCGTGACCTCAAAGATGAGGCCGGTGTAGTAGTCGAGGCCGCGGCAGAGGGCCATGTCAAAGGACACCTTGGTGCTGGGGACGCCGAGCGCCTCGAGGAAGCCGTTGAGCAGCTCCATGTCGTCGAGGCCCTGCTGGATGTCGCTGTTGGCGCAGAGCGCGGCGTCCGCCTTGAGCAGGGCGACAATGGCGGGGATGTCGCCGCTGTGCTTGACGTAGTCGCCGATGCGGTCGGCGACGGCCGCATCGAGGCCCTTCTCGTCCACCATCTCCTTCTTGACGTCGGCCCACGGCAGCTTGTCGAGCTTGTCAACGGCGGAGCTGATGGTGCGGATCTTGTCGGCGGGCACACCGGACACGGCAAAGAGGCCGTCGAGGATCTGGCGGTGGTTGAGCTTGATGACGATGGGCTCCTGGAGGGCGTCGAAGATTTCGCAGATGACGCGCAGGATCTCGGCGTCGGGGATCATGCGGTCGTAGGTGCCGGCAATGTCAAAGTCGCACTGGTAGAACTCGCGCATGCGGCCGCGGGCCACGGCCGGCTGGTCGCGGCGGTAGACCTTGGCGATCTGATACCGCTTGATCTGCTGGACCTTGTTCATGGCCAGGAAGCGGGCAAAGGGCACGGTCAGGTCGTAGCGCAGCGCAGTCAGCTCGCCGCCCTGGTCGGCCAGGTCGTAGATGAGGCGCGAGTCCTCGCCATACTTGCCAGCAAGCACCTCCTTGAGCTCGAAGACAGGGGTATCCAAGGGGACGCCGCCGTGGCGCTTGAAGACGTCGGTGATGGTAGTGCTGGGTTGTCAGTACGGGAGGATGGATGCAAGCCGTGGTGTGAGCGAGTGTGAGCGGCTGTGTGGGCGTGGGGGACCTACAAAATCTCGTCGCGCAGAATCATGTCGGCGCCGGTCCAGTCGCGCGTGCCCTTGGGCGTCTTCAGCTGCACGGCCGGGCCCTTGGCCTTGTCCTTTCCTTCTTTGGACGCCATGCCGCTGTCTAGGTCGTGCTCGACGTCGTCGCTGAATTCTTCGCTCGCGGCACGTGTTGTGACAAGCTCTCTGCGCTGCGCCTTGGTCTTGCGCGAATGTAAAACGTTTTCTGTTCTGATTGTCGACGAGGCTGCAGTCGCGGAGAGCGGTCGGCGCGGCCAAGGATGGAGTGGGTGTCTGCGCGGGTCGACGGGGGGACAAAGAGAGTAGAGTCGAGTACCAACGGCACCAGCAGCGGGAGAGGAGAGGCGTTGCAGCGGCGGTGTCTGTCGAAGTTGTCGGAGCGACGTCTGCGAGGTCGACGGAGTGAAACGAGCAAAACTGCTGGCGATGGAGCGGCGGTTGCGTGCAATTGGCAGCCTCAACTGCATGCCGGGGTGTGCAAAGAACGGCCTGATATGTCCAGAGAGGGAGGAGTACGGAACTGGCGGGGCCGCGCGTGCGTTCAAGTGTGTCCGTTGCGATCTCGTGTGGTCGTCGTGTTTGGATCTTGAGTCACAGCCGTGTCGCAGGTTGGAAAGTATTAGCAAGCTGAGGTACTGCCCAAACGGGCAGAATTGCTGTGCCGCCACCACTGATTTTGGCAGGCACAACCCCGCCGTCCGATAGCGCCAGTGCTCTTGCCGTGGCCAGAATTTTCTGTGCTGTTCCGGGAAGGAAGGCCCAGACGGCTCCACTTTTGTCAAGATTGCCGCCTGATGTGTCAGGCATGAATCAGCCACTGAACGCCTCTACAAGCAATGAGTCAAGACGTTGTGGTGCGCATCAGGACATTGGATCGCCAGTGGCTGGCGACGTCGACGACCTTTCGGAGCACGGAGCGAGCGCAGATTGTCTACAGCGACGACAATTAGATGACGACTGCATAAACATCTGGCAAATCGACGGCATACGAACATTGTCTTACGAGCGCCCTTTTTTTTTTTCTTCATTTTTCTTTTTTTTTCTTTTCTATAATCGTCATATTTTCCGTCTCGACCTCGCCAGAGCTCTCCAACCGCGACGATGCCGCACGCGGTTACCAAGGGCACCGGCCTGCAGGCCCTGATCCTGTGTGGCCCTGGCTCGTCCTTCCCTACATTCACGGCCAACCCGGACGAGAACCCCAAAGCCCTGCTACCGATCGCGAACCGGCCGATGGTCTGGTATCCCCTCGACTTTTGTAACCGAGCAGGCATTACTGGTGCGTCTTCTACGGCTGGCGGAGGAAGACACCGATCACCGATGCCGTAGCAGTATTGGCTCTGTTCGCTAACAACGTGGCTGCGCAGACATCACACTCATCTGCCCCCCTTCGGCAAGCGAAGCGATCAAGGCGGCCCTCAGCACAAACCCGTTCCTGACAAGCCTTCCTGCGCCGTCCGTCCTGGCGCCCCCGGACCTGGATCAGACGACAGGCACGGCTGCGATCTTGCGGCTGCCCGAGGTGCGCGCGCTGGTGACGGCCGACTTTCTGGTGCTGCCGTGCGATCTGGTCTGCGAGCTCGGCGGCGAAAAGCTGCTGCAGGCCTGGATGGTCAAGGCGGCGTCCCTGGCGGACCTGCTGCAGGATCAGGGCCTGGGCCGGTATTTCTTGTCCGAGGGCGGCGCCAACGCCAATGCGAATGCGTCACCCAGTACACGGAACGGCAACGGCTTTGCGACGCACAGCGGCGGCCTGGGGGTGTGGTACGACACGCGGACGGGCATTCCGGCGGTCAAGAGCGAAGAGAAGGACTTTGTGGCGACGGTGCCGTTGTCCAAAGAGTCGTCACAGGCAGCCACCGACGCCAAGACGACAGCGACGTCAGTCGTCGCCCACCTCGAGCGCGTGGTCACAGCCATGCCGACGGACTCGCTCAACGATGTGACCGAGGCGAAAAACGGCTACCCGACGCGCCAGGGCCTGCTGCGGCGGCACCGGGGGCTGCGCATGCGCACGACGCACCGCGACGCGCACATCTACGTGTTCCCGCACTGGGTCATGGACTTTGTGCAGGCCAACGAGCACATGGACAGCATCGGCGAGGACGTGCTGGGATGGTGGGCCAAGGCGGAGTGGCAGCACGGCCTGCCCGAGAAGCTGGGCGTGGGCAAGGCGCTGCAGACGTACTGTGCGCCCGCGGGTGGTGGCAACAGCGACAGCAGCAGCAGTACGGGCGGTCACAACGGTCCCGACGGAGCTGACGGTGCTGACGGAGCTGACGGTGTTGACGGAGCCCGTCACCAGTCGTCTGCCTCGCCCGGCCGCAGTCGTGGGCAGTGGGCACGGAGCCTGACGTCTGGCGCTGGCCCGACCAGCGCGGCAGCGACGCTTGTATCGTCGGCGCCGCTCACCACGCCGGCAGCCGATCTTGAAAACGCTGGAGCAGCACAAGCATCCACGGCGGCTGCTGCCGCAGCCGACCATGACCAGCGCCAGCAGATGCCGCCCCTGCTGGCCTACGTGCACCCGTCGGCCGCCACGGCGCCGCTCATCCGCCGTGTCGACACGTCGCAGCTGCTGCTGACGGTGTCGCTGCAGCTGGCCAAGCTGCCGTCCGTCGAGGAGATGGCCTTGGCGGCGGGCGTGCCGGCCGACAGTGCGGCCGCTCTGGCGCTGGCGTCGCCGTTTGCGCACACCAAGAAGGTGGCGTACCCCGAGGGCGTCAAACCGCGGACGACGGTGACGCGGCCGGACAGCCTGGTGGCCGACAACGTGACGGTCGAGGAAAAGGTCTCCATCAAGGAGTGCGTGATTGGTGCCAACTGCCAGATCCAGGAGGGCGCGAAGCTGCACCAGTGCCTGCTGATGGAGGGCGTCGTGGTGGGCAAGGGCGCCCGCCTCACGCGGTGCATCCTGGGCAAGCGCAGCGAGATTGGTGCGCAGTCGGTGCTGGTGGACTGCGAGGTGCAGGAGAACCTGCTGGTCGAGCCCAAGAGTATGTCCCTTTTTGTTTACGTGTTTCTTTATCCTGTTTCCCCCCCCCCCCCTCACGTTTTCCTCGCGTGACCAGCGTCTACTTGCATTGCTTGACCAATTTGCTAACATACTGTCCTCGCACCCACAGCCGAAGAAAAGGACAACAACTTTATGAGCTCCGAGGGTCTTGAGGCGACGGCAGAGGAGATGGATGAGGCAATGCAGGACGTCTCCGACGACGACGTGGCTGTAGCTGGCGCGTGAGGGGCGAGCATCGGGACCCTCCCTTTGCCTTCTCACCGCTGGTTTCCCGGTTGCTCTCGTGCCTCGTGTTGCAGTGCAGTCAGTTATATATATGGCACTCTGGCTTATCAGGTTCGGGGAGAATATCTCTTTGCTGTGACGCCGGAAGTGGCAACAAGGAGCCGAGAAACAAGCACAGGTGGACTCTTGGACTCGTGAGCTGCCTTTCTTTCTCTAGCTACCATAAGAAGAGAAACAAAAAGACGCCGTGTTGCACGTTGTGCGATGACGGAACAGCGGCGATAGGTGGTCTCTGTCGACCCCGTTTCAAGTTACCCGTCGACGGCCGCCCAGCGCAAGATTTCGTCTCGCTTGCGGCTTCAATGCCTAGAGTATCGAACACCCGATGGCCGACGCACGACACAACGGTACACGAAATGACGAGAGCGGGTCTGGATGGGTGTCTGTGCAGTCACGAGGCAGGTCGGTGTCTACGACAGACGTTTCCCTCTGATCAGTATGCCATCGAAGTGAGCAGTCCAGTGAGACTGCCGTGCATGATGTGGGGGAAAGAAAATCAAAAGCGACAGAGATCCAAACGAATAGATAGATGAGCAACATAATTCAAATGAACTTCGAAATATGGACTGCAGACTGCAGACTGCAGATCGCCACAGAGGATGTATGCATAAGTCTTCAGAGTCTGCTGAGATGATCAGCCACGACGATATTCGAGGCCCTTGTTGGCCAGACTACCAACTGTTGCTTTGTCAGGACGGTTACGGATACTGAGCATTGCAAGACGAAGGACGACGGGCCAGAAAGCAGCCGTTCTGTCCATGGGTGCGCTTTCCCCGACGGAGTAAGCTGCTTCCCATGTCATTGCCATGCCACCCGCCTTTTCCTGCATGTCTCGTGTTCCTGTCTGGCCCTGTTTTATTTGCTTTTTCTTCTCTCGCGCCTATGCAATGCAATGCATGTCTCTCGTTTTCGGCATCTGCTGGCGCAAGGGACGGACGGCTGTGATTGGAGGGCAAGGACACGGGGCAAGCTAGGTGGCCCAGATGCTGCGCGGACAGGTCTTTCGCCGAAGGAGTCTCTCTCTCTGTGTCTCTCTCTTTGTCGCTCTCTTTTTTTCTGTATTTTTGCCGTCGGAGCTGTCCACGACATGCTTGTTAGTGGCTACTGAAATGGGTACAATTTGCTGTCCTGGAGTTCTGGACCCGTCGGACCGTCTTGCAGGTGTCTGGATTGTCGACAGACTAATGGAGTCACTATCGATATTGGCGGCTTGGAGCACGACGAAAAGGGTGTGGATGACGAGTCGATGGCAGCGACAGGAGGTGGACAGGAGAAGGGCCTACATGTCGACGTCCTGTCTACAAGAGGCTTATCTCGACCACAAGATAGGAGTTATTTGGTGAACTGGACTTTTTATTAGGAAAACCAACAAGGCACGAAGCCCGGGCCAGAGTGCACCTTGCTCCATTTGTATGTTATAGGCCTTACTGGGACTGCCATTTTACATTGTTTCGTTTAGATTTTGACTCTGCACTTGAGCCTCACTAACTATGCACGCCCCTGCGTCGCCAGATCCTAGACTCAATGGCAATTCGACCATCTGAGCCGGACTCCGAATGCAACCCTACCTCGTTTTGCAGTCAAGCACAAAATTATGTACATCAAAGCGAGATGCGGCCAACAGTATAAACATCTCCCTGGACGCCTCGGTCGTTTGCAGAATTTAACCAGACGTGGCCTTGGGATATCGTCTCCATTTCCCTCTTCACTTCGTTGGTCTTACTTGCCAGCGACAGAATGGCCCAATTTATCCTCTTGTACGTTTAGGTCCTGCATCCGTGAAACCCCGGGTGTGCCCGTCTTTCTCGTCCGCTTTCTCATCCACTTTTTCTTTCCACTTCTCGCTTTCTGACCGTTCTTGTCAAGGTTGTGTCTTTTTTCTGGTACAGTACATCTGCATTTGACGCTGGGCACATTTAGTATCTTTCCATACAGAATATTGCACATGAATTTTATATTGAGTCGCTTGTTTGTTTACTTTTTATATTTTTCATTTCGTCTCATACACTTACTGACCACTACTCTTGGCAACTTTCTCTTCACATTGACTGTACACTGGCCCTAACATAGCCTCGTTTAGATGGCCTCTCCCTGGGTAGCCCAGCCGTTTTCAGCATCGCGTTTCCAACTATTGAATTTAAACATGCATCGTTTCGTACGTGCCTCTGGCGGTATGTCCCTGGACTGCATCCTGCTTATACTGTACTTGAGCCCAACTGGTCTTATTATTCTTCTTCGTTTTCTTTTTCAACTTTACATCTTGCACATCCAGCGTCCTTCTTCCGTCACGATCCGTCACCATGGTCACGATCCTCGCTAGTTTTTGTCGGCGTGCGAATCGTCGCTGTGATCCATTGCCTCTCCTTTCGCTGTTCTTGGTCCAACCGTATGTAAGGCTTGCCATAGCGTCCATAGTACTGATCACGTACGACATGCGCCAATTTGGTCGATCCAAGGCTTTGTGTGGAGCATTCTTTCCGGCGGACTCAGAGGAAACTAGGTCGGCCGTCACGTACGGGACACCAGCCTTGCACGGCGACTAGTGCTTTCGATAGCCGTGCAAGGCGAAGGGTGCATCTTCACCGAAAAGCCAGAGCTAGCGAGTCAATAGCTGCTGGTGTTGGACAAGAACTACGAAGTAAAGAGTCGTTGTGTGGCGTTTACATTGCTAATGTCATTCGTATCCTCTTGCGTCTCGTGCAAGTTGTATTTTATAAACCACGAAGCCGAGTCGAATCAAACAGCCTCGCTCCCGCACGGCTGGCCATCCGTCTTCCGCGAGCTCCTGATGGAATGCCTGGCCGAGAGCGACAGACTAGGCAATGCCAGCGTAACTTGGACGCCTCACTTGGCCCGAAAGGCATATGCACAACTGTAAGATTTGCTCGCCCTCACCGGTTCGCTTAATGTTCCTAAATGGTTAATGGTCCTCCGTGTGGCGGAAGGATCGGGTGGATCGAAAGCCATCCGCACGACTGCGAGAAATGACAACGCCAACCGGCCAGATGCCACAACGAGAGAACGGTGTCGTGCTCAGAGACTGTGAAGTCGGGGGATAGGAGATTGCGATGCTGCGTCGATGTCGTATTATTTGCTTGCTTCCTACGCCGAGATGACCATCATGTAGCTGTTGCGAGCCCCGTTTTGCGCATCAACCGCCTTGCATCCTGGTTCTGCCTCTTTCGAGCTGAGTGCATCTCGTGACTCTCGCTTGTGTGTCTTGGATATCTCTTTTCTTTGTCTCTTTTGATCATTCATCTTGTCGTTCTTTCATTCTTCCATACTTATTCCTTGTTTATCTCCTTGTTTATTTCCTTATTTATTTCCTTATTTATTCCTTTCCTATGTCCATCATGTCGTCTCATCTCGTCTACCCCTCTCCAGTGAGACATGGCTTGGACCAGTGCGGCTCAACCGGCCCCTCTTCGTGATCGCCGCTCTTCCCGGTTATCCTGGTCGACAATCCTTGCTTTTATGTTTCCTTTTGTGCTTCCTTTTGGGGACGTTCTCTCTACATTGTTTCCCCCTGCTCGATGTTGCTTTCCCTTTTGGTCTCGACTGTGACTCTCGCTTCGTCTTTGGTCCTAGACAGCTGCGGCGTCTTGCTTCCTACTGCAGACTAGCGTAATGCATGTCTTATTTGAATTTTCTTTTTTTTTTAAAAAAAAATCTAGTTTTAAATCTAGTATGGATCAATGGACAATGGCCAGCCTCCTAGCCTCCGCACGACTTGCACATCCCCTCACTTTCTTCTCTCGCTTCGTTCGTCTCCTGCTCCTCCCCACCGTTCGTTTCTCAGACAGCACCAGTTTGCGTTGTCTCGGCCTCCCTTCTCTCCGCCCGCCCTCTCCAAAGCTCCCAAGGGAGACCAAGACGACGGTCTCCAGCCCACGCTTGGTTTGTGGTCGACGACATACGACGCACGGCGTTTTCCGTTGGACAATACGGCCGTCGTCCTCTGCCTCTGCCCACAAACGCCCTCCGTAGCGTCCAGAACGGGTCCGTGCCCGGCGTGGCCGTTGCCAGTGTCGAGTGAGGTGTGTCTGCAAAGGAACGTTGAGTGCAGATGTGTGTACAACCACAACCAGCAGCTCGATGCTGTCTTTCCTCCTGCTGATCCTTATTCTTGCAGGCAAGGGATGCGAAGCGTTGGTGACTTGACCTTTCCCTTTCACCTTTTGCCTCTTTTGCCTCTTTTTCCTCTTTTACCTCTTTGGCCTCTTTGGCCTTGGGATTTTCGACGCGCCTGTCCGACATTCGAAAAGGTTTAAGGAGTCTCAGTCGCGAGGACAAGATCTCGATGAAGACAGCGCAGTCTGCATCTGTAAGTTGCCACACTGAAGAACAAGGCCGAAAGACCCGTTCAGTTTGACTCCATTTCACGCAAGGGAACCTGCGGCTGTGATGCAGAAGAGGACGATGTCGTCGATGCAGCAGGATCGGAGGACAGACGAGAGAGGACGAGGTAGTACGGGATCGGAGGACAGAAGATCACTCTCGAATGGAATTGTGCCCTCCACGACTGCTCAGCACGTTGTATGCAACCTCTTAACGCTCCGCGTTCCTGTTCGTTCACGTCGGCGCTCACCTTTGGTTTGCGATTCCACCTCCCTTGTTCGCGTCTCAAGCTCACGTCCACGCCATGCTATCCGCGCTCTTCAGATATACACACCCTCCTCGTAATCGTAGCTGCTCTCCAACATCTTCGTGCTTCGTGTGAGAGGGGTGTGCCCTTTCATTCTATTGTTCTTTTGTCCTTTTGCCCATCTGTGGTTTTAGTCTTCATCATTTTTGTTCCTGGATGTCGCCCTTTTGTGCCTGGATGGCCGCCCTTTCGTTCCTGATATTCATCCCTGGAGAGCCTTGGATCGTTTCGGGATGGTCCTTTTGTTCACGCGTCTGGAATGCACTCATGTCTTTGCTATTGGTATTGTCATCAAACAAGATCCCAACAGTCCGGACGACAAATGGCTAAAAACCACTCGAGGCACTCGAAGCACGTAACGAGACTGGACGCGACGATTCGCGCCGGCTCGCGTAGGGGCGCGGACAATCATCTTTTGCGCATGATGTGCGTTTCGAAAGTCCTTTAAAGTCCCGACTCTTCACAATTTTAAAATGTACGAGCCCTTGCTTGAATAGCGCGCAAAAGCGTGTCATGAGCGCCGTCCAAGCTGGCGTTTCGGAGAATTAGAATCGTCAATTCACACGATGCGATTTCTGCAGAAGCCCTACGAAAGACGCGTCAAGAGACTCTGCAGAAGACACCGCCAGCACACTCCTTGACCAGCGTGACAAGATAGTATGACCTGCCCGCTCGTCGTCTCGTCCTTCCACTTTTCTGCCCTTTGGGCTTGTTCCCTTGGTTCTCGAGCTTGTTGGCGTCCAGTGGTTTCCTGACAAGGAAGGCAAGCTCGACGATGACGTGCCGAGCGATCATTCTGAGCATTTCTCCGACCGGGATCGTAAAAGATTTAAATTCAAAAATGGAAACCCAAAAACCCAAAACCAGGGTGCAGCACACGAAAAAGGCGGGAAAAGACGCTTGGGCCATAGGTTGCTCGGTGCTTTTTAGTTGAAGCAAGCGGACAACGGAAGTGTGGGGAAGACAAGGGGGAGGGGTGGCTGTGAAGGGACTTTCAGGACTGGCAAAGAACAAATGACCCCGGTGGTCCTGTGAGGCATCTTGCATTGTGGGTTGGGGCATCCACGTCCGTGCAGTCTCGGCCACTGCAATATGTCGATGTTTGAACGTGAAAGCAGTCATGTCGTAAACATTTGGCAAGTTGCCGAGTCGGTTAATGGCCCGTCCTCTCTTTGTGACCCTGGTCGTGGTCGTGGTCGTGGTCGATGTTTATTTTGGATGTGGACTCTGAGGCGGCAAGATCGAGATCACTGTCGATGGACTCTTGTCCATTGCAGTTGCTAGGCTGTATTCACTGGGGTCGTCATGGAAGCAGGGGTGCTGTGGAGGCCGCCAGGTTCGTAAGGCCAGGACCTTCGGACATGGTCGAGCTGAGAGCAGGGGTTGGGAGCGGGAAGGACAGCAGGGATTGTTCAAAATTGGGGAGCAGTGTCGTACTCATTACGTCGTATGTCCAAGGCTGTGACCAGGCTAAGCAGGCTCAGCAGGCTCAGCAGGCTCAACCGGCCCATCCTCGATCGTTTCGAGGCGGCTGAAGACGAGCAGGCTGACATCGGTCAGCTGTGTTTTCTTCTGTCTCCAACTGTCTTTTATTTCTTCCTTGACTGTTTCACGCTCTCGTCTCGTTACTGGGGCAATGATTACTCAATCATGACTGGGTGGTTTGCCTCGGCTGTAGTTTCTTTTTCCTTCTTTCCCCGTAGCAGAGATTGCTTGATTGGATTGGTTTGATTGAATGATTTGAATATTTGAATATTTGTCATATGGAAATGTTTGCACATCTCATCACCTGAAAGGCCGTCACAATCTTAACAGCCAAGAACTCGAGCACATGCAGCTGATGAACGGGCCATTACCGAAACCACCGAGGACCGTGTTTGCGTCACGACTTTTTCGGGCAGGATGCGCATCGCAAAAAGATGATACGTCCCAAGATGGATGCTCCCTGCGGCGCGCATCGTCTCTTTGCAGCGCTAGGTGCATCCAGTCGTCTATCTATCGTCTATCTAGTCGAGCATCGAGCCGAGCATCTAGTCGGCATCGAGTCGAACATCGAGTCGGCATCTAGTCGAGTACTTCCGCCTGCCCATCGAGTGGTGATCTGGCAGTGCAAAACGGGCAAGGCTCCATTCGCCGCGGGTTTTGTTTCCCAAACCATCGGCCGGTCTCACTTCTCACCTCGTTTTGTGCGACGATTGCCTCATGACAATTTCAAAAATACGGCTGCCGTCCACCCGAGAAAAGGACGGCACAGGAGCTGGCGTTTCGTGCTCGCGTTCTTTGTCAGCGCTACTGTTCCAAGACCAGCCATGACGGGCATCCGGAGGCACAAAAAGACCAAAAGACCAAAAAGACCAAAAAGACCAAAAAGACCAAAAAGACCAAAAAGACGATGGAGCCTGGAGGCAGAGCCACTTGCAAGCCAGCGTGCTGCTGCAGCACATTGTAAATACTGATTCATAATCGAACAAAAAAAAAAACACTGCAGGGCCCCTCCTGTGCGTAATCTTGCTCTCCGTGTCGTACGGCATGCCACCGGAAATTTGCCTCGATTGGCTATTGTGGCTGGCTGCTCGCCGCATGTCCAGCAGATCACCACCCAATGGCAGCCTCGAACCGGCGCGTCGTGATGGGGTCCCCTGGGCGGCCAACGGTCTGGCCGGCTTGGCGGGACGACAAGGACGAGATAGTTTGTACGTCGTACGGGATGCCCGTTCCTCATTGGCAGAAGGGGATCGGGAAGGGCTCGAGAAGGGCTCGAGAAGGGGCTCGGGGTTGTGTCGTCTTCACGGCCAAAGGCTCACTACACTTGGCCTTTGGTTTTGACTCGTCTTTTTCATAACACCCTCTCGTTTGACACATCACATTGCACACAGACACACACAGACACTCCCCTCAACCGGTCCCAAGAGAGCGCATGTGAATGCCGGTCCCGTACAGGACGAACCATGGCTAACTATGAATGAACTACGGCGCACCACCACTCTTATGCCCGTCCAGCCTGGCTCTGGCTGCCTGGCTGTCCAACATCTCGCCCAGCGGCACGCCCATTGGACGGCTCAGGAGTCATGTCTCGACGCGCTCCGCCGCGTCGTTTGGGGCGTCGATCGCGGAAAGGGAGGCTTTTGGTCGCTCGTCTAAAAGCGGAGCTGGTTGAGAGCGGAACAACGGCGACGAGAGACGACGCCTCATTGGGAGAGCACATCGTGCTCGTTTTGTCAAGTCACCGTCTGCCGTCTTCCGCCTCTGATCTGCGGCCTTCCCCTTCCGCTTTCCGTCTTCCGGCCTTGCGCACTTTCTTCTTCTCCGCATCCCCAGCTCTCGATTGTGGCAAATTAGAAATTAGGTCGTCGCCTGTTTTGTATTGCTACGTTGCTTGGTTTTTTTTTTTTTTTTTGCTTGACGGCCCCATTTTGGTCGCCTGCCTGTTGGTGCCCTGTGTGGACGTGGATTTACTCGTCTTGTTGCGCATGCCGAGCATGTTTCTGGATTTCCTTTTGTCTTCTTTTCTACGTGTTTTTCTTCTTCTTTTTTGGATCGTTTTTGAGATTACCTCATTGTCTTTGCCTTGTCCATGTCTTGGCAGTGAGACATTGCCTCTGAGGTCCAAGCGCCGGCATCCCAGTCAACTCCCAGAAGCCGACGATCCCTGTGAGGATCATCTCCACCTCCAACTGGACAAATCCAGCATAACGCCTGCGCGGCGAGACAGCGCCTCTGATCCAGCCCCAAATCGGGCCGCCAGATCGCCCACCAGCAGCAGAAAGTCGTCCCGAGGCGCCGCCGGCCGGCCTTTCAACCGGCCTTTTCGGCCTTGGAAGGGGAGAAAGTAGGCGCAATGTCGACAAAATGGAGGCGCCGTGGATCTCCATTCACTTTGAGAGCCTGCTGACGATCCTGTATTGCTCTGTACGGTGTACGGCCCTACGGCCAATTTCCTTTTCAGCAGCAATGGTCAACAGATATTCAGGTGATCCTCTGTCCACAGCTTGGCTCCTATCGCCCAGAGCGGCATCTTGCCCTTCCGTTTACGTTCTTTGTTTCTTTCATCGTTTGTGCAGCTCGATGGACGCGCAGAGAACCGTGCCCAACGGAAGTATTTTTGTAGCCATCAACTGGTGATGCTTCATATCTCGAAGTCGCTGATTTCGCACAACTTCGACCGGGGAAGGCGCAGAAAAACAGCGAGCCACACGCTACCGGGCGAACTTCCATGAGGGAGCATAATCAAAGCCAGCAACAGTCAGGAACAACCAGGAACAGCCAGGAACAGCCAGGAACAGTCAGGAACAGTCAGGAACAGGCCGTTCATTGGCCTAGCTGAGTGGTGACGGTTACACCTAGTGCGGCCGGCGCGATCCTGGGGCTGAACAGGAAAAGGGGACACGGCCAGGTCCCCCAACCATTCAAAAGTCAAATTGCACGTGGCGTTTCCCTTCCCCAACGTATGTGGCAGCCGCTCCAGAAATCCTGCCACGGCGGGATGGATTCAAATTCGTCCAAAGAACATCGAGGTAAAGACTGACAAATTATCCACCGAATGCCGCAACTGCCCGCTCCGAAAAGCGAACAAGACAGCCGCCAAGCACAGAGGCAGCTTTTATTTTTGCTGCAGTGGGAGCATGTCTCTCAGAGAGAAATGAGCAAACCGGGTTAATATCGGCGGAGGATGCGTCACCTTTATGGGTTCTTCCACTTGACGTCGATGGTGACTTGGCGGGGCGATGGATTGTATCGTTTCCAGGTCTGTAGCCATGATCCTGCCCGCATTATCAGACAAGCAGACAAGCAGACAAGCGGACAAGCGGACAAATGAGACCAGCTTTGCGACTTAAATACCAAGCAGAGAGTCAAACTACAGCCCTTGCCAGAAAGAAGAACAAAACATCTTCAGTGGCGAGCCCCCCCTGTTCCTGGGCAACACATTGGGTAAAACGGACAGGGGTTGGGACAGGACGGCCAAGGCCTGGGCCTGGCCTGGGCCTGGCCTGGGCCTGGCCTGATGCGCCTTGTGGTAAGGTATGTTCCGTCGAGAGTGTCTCACGCTCAGTCAGGAATACCGGCTGGGTGCAGAGGCTTCTTTTTCATATCGTCGTATCTGCTGTTTTGTTTTCTTCCATCAGACGTTTCCCCTCACTTGCTTCGTTTGCCTCATTCGACTGCAGTTCCTCTTGTTCTGTTTTATTTATTTTTATTCTTTTATTTATTTTTATTCTTTTATTTATTTTTATTCTTCCTTCTTTTTATTTTGCCTTGCATATTAATCTAGTTGCTTGCTCTATCCTTCCTAATCGAGGCTGTGGAGAACGACTGCCCCCCGTCCTGGGCTCATAATCTGCCGTTTGTCATCTTCATCTTCTTCTTTTTCCTCTGCGTGTTTCCCTTTTCTCTATATGAAGCATCATTTATCCCTCATTTTGTCTCACATTCACACTTTCTCCTCCTCGTATTGTCCTCCCCCTACTCACGCACCATCGAGGCTGGACCGTCTTGGCGGGCCAGGCTGGCTGGCTGTACTGAAACCTGGTTGCTCTTCCCGGACTAGCCATATGTACGGTCCCTTTCGTTGGGTTTTTGCAGTGCAACACATTTTGCCTGTGTAAGTACGCAGTACATTGTAATTGGGTGGCTGTTTCACGTCGATTGGTCCGACGTTACACCCGTCTTTGTCATATTCTTCTTTTTTTCTCCTTCGCTTCTTTTTGGGGAGGCTTTGTTTTGTTTTTCTTCTTCTTGGTGGTCCTCACCTGCTTCTTTAGAATTGATGGGTTATTTTTGTTCCTTTATTTTTATTTCATCTATTTTTGTCACTCTATTTTGTCCACCTATTTTGTCTCTATTTTGTCTCCTCTTGGCATTTCTTGGTCCACTACGGGACAATTCCCCAGATTTCGGCCCTATCAGTTTGAGAGTCGAGCCAATGGCCCAGGCCATGGCGGCCTTTCTATGGCCGCACTTGGCTTTGTGTTTTGCGACATAGATGCCGCCTTTGCGTGGTGCTCATCGAACGACAACATCGTGTGGCAACTGAAACGCGGGCGACGTGCATTTGATGGTTGGGGAGTTGGGGAGAAATTACGCAAAGATTTTTTTTATTTTTTATTTTTATTCTTTTTCTCGCTCAAACTCTTTCTCCTTCCTGTCTCGTCGGTGGTACATTAAAGTGGACAACGCACGAAAAATAACGCAAGCAAACAACGACAGCCCAGCCCGACACGGACGAGGACATTGGCGAGCGTTCTTTCGAGACATCAGACATATTTCTCTAGATTGTCTCTTGTCGTCCATGATAGAACGGGATACTTGTTTATCTCCTTTGGGACATCACATTGCAGTCGTACGATGTCGACGTCTGGTCAGTGTGGTGGGTGGTGCAGCAAAGCAATGATATATCCGGGTTGGGTTTAGACACGAGAAGCAGCAGCAAAGCGGAGAGGCTTCTAGACCTTTGGACTCCGGCGTTCAAACCATTCAACACTTTTTCAGACTTGCAAACCGAACGAGAGCCTATCGGGGATGCGATCCGACACCAGCACCGGCACGCTAAACTCGTCTGGGATGTTGAGAATGCAGCTCCCTTGCATATGACGCATGAGGTCCTCGTCGTCGGGGGACCGTCTGCAGAGACTCTGAACCTACACAGTATGCACGCAACGCCATTCTGCAAAGCCCGAATGCTGCCTGAAGTTATCTGAAGTGTCTGAAGCTATCTGAAGTGTCTGAAGCTATCTGAAGTGTCTGAAGCTGTCCGAAGCTGTCTGAGGCTGTCTGTTGGCCATTAGCTCCAAGCTTGTGACTGGGACAAACTTTGAGCTCGTATGGGATTACGAGATGTGCACACCCACTGACAAACAGCCAGCCACACAAAGTAGCCAATAGTGCGTAGGCAAGGGCAGACCCCGGTCAGGCACGGTCACCGGCTTGTCCAGGAACAAACACTGTAAGGGACCAGTTGTGGTCGGCGAAAGCATCAACTACGACAAGTGTTGTACAAGTGTTGTAAAGTGTTGTAAAGTGTAAAGTGTTGCTGCACGTGGAAAGAGCACTCGTTGATTTGTCCATTATACAAAATGTCCTTTACTTATATTCTGTCACAGTCAATAGCCAAAAGCTTACAGCTTCAGCTCACATTTCGCAGCTCAGTGTCATTACGAATTGTTCCACTCGCAGGTCGTCCGGTCCTCCTTCGCCAAGTGGGCGAAGGAACAAAAGGTCCGAAGGTGCAGTTGCCATTTCTCCGGGAATATGGGAGACAAGGGTTCAAAAGAGACGGCAAGAACTGCAGTTCTGGCCTACAATAGTGTCTAGTCCAGCAGTTGTTTTTGCCTCTTTTCATCTTTTTTTTCTTTCTTTTTCTTTCTTTTCTTTCTTCCTTTTCTAATCTTCTTCTTTTACTCTACGGAATGCATTGATCATACTCCTTACAGAGAATGAGCCAGCTTGGTTGGACAGACAAAGGAGCCCGAGACAGGTCGGCGGAGACAAGGAAATGGTGAGAATTGACTGGTCGATTTCGATTTTGCGGAGTGGGTCTTGCATTGTTTTGGTCCCGATGCGATGATGGGTTTATGACTTGCTGTATGATGTTGCTTATGCCTAGATTTATGACTTATGACATCGTTTTAAACAATTCAACCTTTTTGCAGCCTTTGAAACCCTGCTTAAATCTACTTTATTCACAGTTGGGCCCCATAGTACCGCGCGCAACTGTGCGGACTTTGGGGCTGTCAGGGCACGGCCAATCCATGGCGACCTCATCTGAGACATGCATTCAGCCTGGCGAGTGCCATGCCGGCCGTTGATTTGTCCAGGGCAGAACAAATTTAAAAAAAAAGGCGAGTCCACCATGGCGAGTCCACCACGGCGAGGGTGCATGGAAATGTCTCAGCTTGGCCCTGCAAGTGGCCGACCATTGCAGCTGCGGTCCGTCCTCACTGCTGGAGAACGCGCAGGCAACCTGTCGCCTGCCTGTCGCCTGTGCCTCTGGATCCTTCCCTCTGTGCAGACTGCCGCCGCAGGTTCATGCACCTGATGTTCCGACGAGATGGAGGGCATCCCTCCCCCTCCCCAAGTCCCTCGTATGTCCATCTATTTCCACTTTTGTGCATGACCCGAGCCCTGTGCCTGGCCACAAAGTCACCAGTCGCTGCGATACGACGCACCGTACGCTGAGTGGGTTGTGCCAACGCTATGCCGAGTCTGGTCGCCGGCCGGGCGTCCTTTCCTGGCCGTCGATCAGCACCGTCGTATCAGCCCAACACAGTGGCCCAAGACGACGCTGTATCTCTCACTCTGCAGCTCTGCAACTCTGCAACTCTGTCGATGCAGCTGCCTCCCCACAATATGACGGAGCCGCCGTAGGGGTTGTTCGACTGTCGGTATTGCTGTAGCATCGTGGTGGATCGCGGTGTCGTTGCCGTGTCGTCGGTCCACTTCTCTCGCGTCCTCCCGCCTCCGGTCGTCTCTCGTCCCCGACGGTCTCCTCTGTCTCTTCTGTCTTTACCATTTTTCTACTTTTGGCAGACGACAGACAGCATGACACTGCTGCCGCAATCCCCAAAAGGAAACGGCAAGGACGGCAAGGACGACTGCGCGCAGCCAATCGACCGCCATGCGAGTAAAGGGGTTGGGTAGACAGGACTGTGGTGGCGTCAATGGCAACGCCGCCCGAGACGAGCATTGGACAATGATGGAGGAACTCACATCGAAACGAGCGACGAGGTGCGCCTACAAGAGAAGCGAGATGGGCACACACACTGCGTCGACATGCTCGTCCTCGCTCGGGCATCGTTGGACGCATATGTCTATGCATATGTCTATGTACAACACAGGTCTCTTGGCATCGACAGCCAACGCAACCCCGCAGCTGTGTCGACAGGCGACAGCTCTTCTTTTATTGTCCTCCTGTACCTCTTGGCCCCTCGGCGTGAAGGCCTTCTCTGTTCTGGGTGTCGTGGCTGCACATCATAAAGAGGGGCAACTGAGACAAAATATGCAGGCGTCCGGATACGAACATCAGACGTGAGCTTGGCAAGCAGGCAAGCAGGCGGGCAGGCAAGTGTATGTGGTACAAAGGCGCTTTTGCGTATGCGGCAACTTCCACCCCAACGAGAACATGTGCAGAGTACAAGCGAGCCTCGCACAATCGAACAGGACAAACAAAGAGAGGCGTCAACGAGACGACATGGCCGGTTGCTGCATCTTCCATCTTCCACGGCGTCCCCAAAGCAACGCCAGCTCTACGAATACAGACGGCACTCCGTCGCAAGCCAGTCCCTTTTTTATTCAAACTGTATGTTGTAGTTCCAGGAACGGACACGCAGTCGCCCTCAGCGCCACACAGCGTCAAGCCACCGGGGCCGGGACAATGCAATTCGTGGCAACCACGGTAGGGCGACCTGGGCACAGGTAAAAGTACGGTATGCGAGCTCTGTACGACATGCAAAGTACAAGGTACGGAGGTAGGTGATAGGGTGAGACATGTCGGCGGAGGGGGGCACCGCAAAGGGAAAGCAGTGTGGCAATCCGATCAACGAGAAGACGATCAACGAGAAGACGAGAAGCAGTCACAATATGCAGAGGTCGAGTTCGTCTCATCTCCTTTTCTGTAGGTCTTATGAGTCGGGCACGCGTGATTATCAAGTATCACAATCTCACAATCGTCACAACCGGCATCTGTGCTTTCGCTCTCTGTCGCTCTTTTTTCTTTTTCTTATCGTTTCTTGTTTCTTGTTCCTTGTATCTTGTTTTCAAACGGAATGCTCGGTCGTCGTATTTTCTTTTTCTTTTCTTTTTCTTTCTTTCTTTCTTTTTTGATCTGCACTCATTGCATGGGCGGACCCCTCTGCTATGTTCATGTCCGCTTCTCCTCCGATGCCTTGCATGCGGATGAGGCGTCCGTAAGGAAACTGTTTCGGGTTGCCAACGCCCAACGCATGCAAGTGACGTAGCGACGATGCAGAAGGGAAGGAAAAGGCGGCGAGCCGAAGAGGAACTGTGGCAACAATTGACGAGCAAGCTCTGCGAATCGACGACGGCCATTGGAGCCCTACATTCGTGCATGCGGCATTCCTCGTTCTGCAGTCAGCTTGCGTACGGGTCGGCACCAAGTGGACTTGCGCATATTGGCTGATTAACCACCGCCGCGCTGTGGTGCAATCCTGGTAATTTACATGGCCATTTTCGGGATGGTCCCTGGCCTGGGCCCCTGTTCCTGTGCCTCTTTGCCTTTTTGTCCTACTTTTGTTTTTCTACATCGTCTTTTTTCCGTCTGCTTCTCTTCTCCTCCTTACGACGCCACGAGGATTACTTGTGGTCTAATGCAGCCACCATACCAATGGGGATTGCACTCGTACAACTCTTGCTCTCGTTTTCCGGTTCCTGTCCATGTCTCCTCGTCCATTGTCCACTGTCGTTCCTCGACACTAATGCAATAACACCCAAAAAGGAAAGCAAAGGTAACAAATTGCGCGCACACCCCAGCGGACGCAGCTGCCCATGCAAACCTTTGAACCCTTACTGCTGTGAGCAGGATTTTTCCTTGGAGGCCGAGAGGCGACATGGGGGATGAATAACAGGGACCACCTGCAAGCGCATGCGTGCAGGCATGCGTGGATGTCTGCTGTGCAGGCTTTTTGAACAGCGGCACATTGTGTCGTAGCAGAATGCAATAGTCATGTTTACTTTTTTGTATGCAGGTCATGCTCGTCCCTTGCCGTACGCAACGTCAACGACGTCATTGACTATTTTATGAATGATGAATGGTTTGCTCTTTGCAGTAATGGCCCGTAACGGGGTTGGGAAGCTGCCGTTCCCGTTGCTTTCTCGTTTTTATTTGTTTTTGAGCTCGTATCCGTCGCCCTCTTCGGGATCGTCAGCAAGATCGACCTGTGCGGCTGCCAACCTAACGGTCAAGTGGTCTCTCTCTGTATTGTGTCTGTGGATTCGTGGGCATTGCTTGCCACAATGTAATGGGCGGCAGTCGTCGGGTTCCAACGCGTTTGTGCTGATCGGTTCCTTGTTCTTCTAGACACACGTATCTTGACCAATGGCTTGCCCAATGGTTGGACCACGGCTGCCACCAGCATCCGACGCTCCGAGGCCGAAGGATGGCAGAGATTTGCAAAGAGTGCAGAGGGCATAGGGCTGTGTGCACCGGATCGATTGCGATCCCATCCGGTGGTTATCAAATTCATTTGTCTCTGGCCCGCCGGACGGTCGCCTGCTTATTGTGAACTAAAAAAGCTAAGATACGCTAACAAGCGAGCAACCTTTAGGGACGCTTCTAAACCGGTTTAGGGGACCAACGCTGTCTTGTTCGTGCTGAGCACCGGCGGTGCCTGTTCCCACCTCAATCCCTTTCAGTCATAAACACTCCATTTCCAATGCTGCTCTGACGTTGCCCTGCCCCCCATGCGCTTTTGCCACGAGGGGCATGTATAAGAAAAAAGAGAGGTGAAATAGAGTCTCATAAAACGTCCGATATCAAAAAGAGGAAGGAGAAATAAAAAAGTCAATAAAAAACAGGGAAGTAATAAACTATCAGCTCCTTGGACCTTCGGCCATTTTCTTTCTGGACCTGATTATGCACGACGTACAACGTGCAACGTACAACGTACAACGTACAACGTACAACGTACAACGTACAACGTACAACATCCCTCCCGTCTGCCACGAGTAGCGTCACATGTGACGAACCTTCGCGGAGAGGACAAAAGCGAGTAAGAAGAGGTCCCAACCTCAAACCACCTCCGTGCCCTACTTCGGCCGCTCTCCGTATACATGTTATCAAGATGTACAGCGGTTCATCTCGCGCCCAAGTACTGTTGCATCGCCGTTCTTGGAAGGGGACCAAATCCAAATGGCCTTCTTGGAAGAAATCCAGACTGCCGAGCGAGGGGGCTCCAATACTACATAAAAAACGACACACAACGTACAAACCGTCCCACCCCACCCTCAATTTTCATGGAGAGAACAGCACGATGTGAACTGCAAGCACGATCTGCATTCACGACGGACAATCTTTCCTCATTTGCTGTATTTTGTGCATTGAGGATGACGCTCTGCGAATGTGGCTCCTTTTTGTCCTTTTGTCCTTTTGTCCTTTTTGTCCGTTCTGCTTTCTGCTCTTTCTTCATTTTCATTGTTCTCTTATTTTACTGCTCACCGGGGATGAGCTCCGTCTCGCCCCGGACGACTCCACACTACCGACCAAATGGAGATATCCAACGGAGTCGAAAGGTACAGTAATCATGTGTCGTACGTGTGCTGTGAACAAAATATGAACAAACTCACTTAACCCCAATGCCCACCAAAACCACCAAAACCACCAAAACCCAAAGAACGTGGGGCCCGCACAGCCAAGGCCACCACAAAAGTCAGACCACAACAACGCAACTTTTTTTGTCCCAGCCCCGTAGTTGTACGATTGCGTTGTTGCCATTGCAGCGTGTTTTTTGACGTGCAGGGCCTGGCCCGTCCGACGAGCACTTTTTTTATACAGGCCGTCGTCACAATGCGCTCCTTCACAGGACGACGCCGATTTAGCGGGTGAGCGGATTCCATATCGGAGCGTATTCCATGTCGGAGCGTATTCCGTATTGTCATCGCCACCGTACGTGCATTCTGTATTGCTTTCGAGGGTACTCTACTCTGGACCCTGCACTCGGCACGCCACACCACACTGCATTCTGCTTTCTGCATTCTGCATTCTGCACTCTGCACTCTGCATGCAACCATACAATGCTTGCGAGCGAGTAGAGTCTAGAGTCTAGCCGTGTCTGTTGTCTGCAATCTGTCTGCAAAGTTCTTTAACAAAAATCTCATGCATCTCGTGTATGCCTTTGTCTTGCTCCTCTTGTTTAATCTTTTCGTTTTTATCTATTATCTTTTATCATTTCATTTTTTTACCTTTTTATCTTCATCTCTTTTTAGGTGTCTTAAACTTTTGCCATGCTCTTCCATGCTCTTCCTTGCTTCCTCTCATCCATCCTTTTACTCTCTCTCTCCCTCTTGCCGGTCCGGCTCACGACCCCGACCGGTTTTCATTTTTTTTCTACCATTCTTGGCATCTTGGTATCCGGCCGTGCTTTTTGTCTTGCTTTTGTCTTGCTTTGGTTTGCAGAGTTTTCGTGAAAATGCCCGCTCGCTTTCAGCACCACCCTTGGACAATTGTCTTGCCGAACCGTCCTCTACACAGCGGCACGGCATGCCGGCCACCTGTTCACGGGTCGACTGGACCTTGGTTTGCACCATGTGAGGAATCGACCTGCATCCGTTGTCGAGCTGCTTATGTCCCTTCTCAGAGTACGCAAGGACAGAGTGGGTAATTACGACGTTCAACGTACAGTGGACGCAATGGGGCTCTCCCAAAGAAGGATAGCCTGGTTCTGGACTGATGACAAGCCCGAGAAACCACCATATCAGTCCATCAGTCCATCCGTCCATCAATCCGATCAGTCCTTGTCTGATGGCGTTGCCCGCGCTCTTTCAGGGACCCGCAACTGCACCCTCAACGTCGACCTCGCTTTCTCTCCTCTTGTGGACCTTTATCGACGATGGCTCAATACTCAATACCACCTTTCGTACCATCGCAAGTTGCGCCTCTCCCTCACATATCGTGCTTGTTGTCCTTTCTTCGCCTCCCACACACATCTCTACATCAACGCCATTGCAATTCCCACATGTTCCTCCCTGCCTGCATGTAGCCTCTCTCCACCTCGCCCGAGCTCGTCCTGGAAGCTCGCCTGCCTCTCTTTGACGTTGTTCCCCGTCCCGCATATGTCCTTCCCTCCGCGTCCTCACCCAATGCACTCTGTCGTCCATCTTTCACCATCTTTCATCATCGTTCATTGTCACCACCCCTGTCAGCATGCCTTGCCTTTTCCCATGTATCGGTTCCCCTTCTTCCTTCCTCTGCGTCCCCTCCCCGTCCTCCTCGCATCTCCGGCCTGCCGATGTAATCCCATCCTCGCGCGGCCCTTCCGGCAGGCTTACACAGATGTCCATTCTTCGCATCCCGACCTCTGACACGCTTTTTTGCTCAATGCACATGTCGAGCGTCGGCATGGCTTGCCCCTTTCAGCGTACCATGTCGCCTCTCCGCCTTCCTGTTGCATTCTTGTACGTTTCCTGTTTCGCGCCGTCGTTATGTGATGTGCTTTCTTTTTCTTGCGTTCCATGGGTTCCGCACGACGACCCTTACGTACCCTTGCTTCGTCTGCATGTACGAGCATGCCATGCTTTTGGTAGTAGTGGTGGTGCTGGTAATGGCCTACCCATCTGCTTCACACCTTCATCTACGTTTTCCTTACATGCCCTTATTTCAGCTCTTCTGTTTTCTATTTTTCCTTTCTTTGTCTTGCTATTCTTTTTCTGCTATCCCCTTCTCGTTTCTCTAGCCAATCTCGCCGGCCGGAATGGAGGCACAGCGAAACCGAGAGTCGGGGTGTCCCTGTCTAATTCTTTCGAGGGACTGTCACCATCTCGTAGTCACCAAAAGCGTCGTACGGACTTACACCTCCAGGTGTGCATATGTCTTGCCGTTTACGGACGCGTGTTAGTCTCTGCGTCGTATTGCTGCGTATAAATGACTCTAGTCGTCTCTTTGCGCGTTTATGTAAGGCGAATCCTAAAAGCGCGTTTCGCCGCCAGGCTGTTCCAAAAAAGGGTATTGTCTCACTTTTTCTGAACCAAGCAAAACAGCCATTGGCAAGTTCAGAGACTAGACACTCACACCATGGTACGAAGTGTGTGTAGGCTTTATTTGATGGTCAGATATGGAGTGGCCAACGACCAAAACGACCAAGCAACCAAGCGATCAAGCGATCAAGCGATCAACCAACCTTGGATATGTCAGGATTTCCATGCAAAGAAAACACAAAGAGAAGAACAATCAAATCATAGGCCACCTGCCACCAAGCATGAAGCAAGAACCAAAACTTGTAAACTCCAATCGGAATAGTGAGCGAACGGCAACATACGACGTACGGGATGCAACAACGAAGTAACGCAAATTAAACACAAAAGGGCTGAGGCATCACATACCAATGTACATGCACACACTTACAAAACACATACACACACGTTTCTCAACGACATGATGTCCCCCTCCTTCAATGTGGTCACACCCCCCTCCAACCCGTCTCGGGGTCCGGTTCCCCTCTTTTCATCATAGTCATGTTTTCGTCTTCTTTTTATCATCCTACCTTACTTTGTCACCTCTCGCCTTTGCCCCTGGAGCTTTTATTTGATTGTCTCTCAGCTCTCTCTTGAGGTGTCTAGCTCCGGCCTCGAAAACGCGTCTCGGTTGGCGGCATTCCAGACCACGAGGTCTTTTTGCCTGTTGGCCTTTATGGCCTTTCTCCAGATTTTTTTATTTTTACTTTTAATTTTGTTCTTTTTTTGTTCTTTTTTCATTTTTCCACCTTTCACTTTCTTCTGCATCCTTTGTATTTCCTGTTCCTTATTGCCTCTTCCCGTTTCACTATCTTGTAGACTTGGGTATTTTCGGGCTCTAACGCTCCTCTTGAACAGCCGTCTGGTTCCTGGTTCGCTATCTTATTCAGATCCCGGGCTGAACCTGGTGAAAAGCTCCGGTTTGGGGAGCGTTGGAGAGGACGATGACGGTTTGTATACGACACACCCAAACAAGCTCTCCGAGAACAGCACCCCATTTCCGCAGCGCTCCTGGCCGCCTTGCATCGTTTTGTCCTTGTTGTTTTTGTTCTTTCTATCTTTCTATTCTTTCTCTTCAGAACTGACTGGTATTCCCCCCTCTGATGTGCTCTGTCTCCATTTTTTTTCTCTGATCCTCTTTTGCTCCGCCTCCCTTGCCTGTTCGACCGTTGACTACCTGTCTTATCTCTTCTGCTTGTGTTCCGCCGAGACCGTCATGGACGATCGGGCACGCAGGCAGGGCACTGATGCAGCCAACCCTTGCCCTGTCTAGGACACGCGTAGGGACTGCTCTCGCGAAACACTGTCTTTGCCTTTGTCAATGCCGTCATCACCACCCATCTACATTCTTCACAAAGTCCCCTCGTCAACTTTGCCACTTTTGTTCTGCATCTGCAGCCGCTGCCATGGAGATTGAGCGTCGATTACCGCGTGCTTGTTGGTAAGCACACTGCGTTGCTTATCCGTTTCAACTGCTTTGTCGAATGATCTTGTGTTGTCTACCGGTCCCTTTTCCCCTCGCTCCTCCCTCGGCTCATTTCCTTTTTTGTTATGCCTCGCCATCACGTTCTTCGTCGCGCGTCTTGCCTGTCCCTTTCGTCATCCCGTACTTCTTTAATGGCGTGCATGCTTGGTGAGAATGTGTCTAGCATAGAGTGTCTTTCTTAAGTGTCTTTCTTAAGTGTCTTTCCTAAAGTGCCTTTCCTAAAGTGTCTTTCGTAAGTGTCTTTCGTAAGTCTTTCCTAAAGTAGTCGTCCCTGCTCCATAAAGAGGAGTCGTCGTTAAGAGCTTGCGTTAGAAAGTGCAATGCTGTGGGCTGTTCATCAATACTTGGTCTTGCCTTGGGTCTTGACTTATCCTTGACCCGTCCCTGGCTTGTCCCGGACCTTCTTTTACTCTATTTGTCGTCGTTCCTCCCTCTCGGCCAGGTACCGAGTGTTTAATGTGTCTCTCGACATTCTCGGCGAGGGGAATCAAGGGAGCGCAGAACGGCAGGGAGAAGCTCGCCGATGAAAAGGGAAATAAAAATGGAACAGCAATACGCTGCAGAGAACCGCAGAGAACTGCAGAATTGTTGAATACTTGTAGGAGAAGATGTGAAGAAAACAATAATAAAATAGATAATACATAAATAAAAACCACAATGGAGAGACAAGCCACCAGGAACAAGAGACATCGTCTTTCCTGCCTCTCCCTCTCCTCTCGCCCTCGCGCCCTCTCACGTTGGCTTTTCTTGTCTCATTTTCGTCTCATTTGTCGTCCCCTCTGTCATGTTCTCTCCACGACGTCCATTGTCTTTTCATATCTCCTCTTTTTATTTTATTTTCTTGTGTCGCTTTTTTTTTCTTGACCTTTCCCATCCAAAAAAGGATCTTGGCGCGAACGCGGAAGTGGATTGGGGCTTCCGGACCGTGCACTTTCGTCGTTTGCCACGCATTAGTCGCAGCTCCTACGAGATATTCCCATTTTTGCACTTTGCATACCTCACAGTCCGTAGTCAGCGGCCGGCTGTCGTCTATGGCCACCTGTATGTCCCCCGGCCATCACACCATGTCGTCACGCCCTTTTCGTTTTGCATTCTTGCTCCAATGGTCTGACTGTAGTTCGTTGGCCTCCCGTTTATACACAGCGAGGCGTCGTGCATCGTAGCACCTAGACCCGGCGTCGTTCGTGTTCCTATAATACACAAACCCCGAGCAGCCAATCCCTGAGGGGCATTGCTGACTGTTTTGTACGGGAAACTCTGCTATGCCTGAGGTGCCACGGCATATGTGGATAGAGTCTGTTGTGTATTTTTTGTTTTTTTACTTTGTATTCCGACATTGTATCTCAATGTCCCGTACCTCGGGAGCAGCATATGTCTTTTGACCTATAGGTTGTAGTACGTTGCACACGGTACATGCGACGGGTGGTTGCAGTTGCATCTGCGTTTGTGTGGCGCATAATCACGGTTTGATGATGCGAATGCGCCGGAGACGCTTCCCTCATTCCTTGAATCAACTCATCCAACTTACACCCACTCGCAGCACGTCTCTCCTCCCTCTCACCGGGACATTGGACCAATCGTTTGTCCCTTTCCCCGTTCCCGTTCCTGTTCCTGTTCCTGTTCTTGTCCCCTGTTCCTGGTTCCTGGTTTTTGGTTTTTGGTTTTTGGTTTTTGGTTCCCACCGCACTCGCCCTGTCGTCGTGACGCGACGCGCACCAATAAAAGTCACGTCGGCACGGCGAACCTCTCCACCGAAAGGCGACAAGAGATCGGTCCCTCGCTCCCCGTCCATAAAATAAAATGGCAAGCCAGAATTCCAGTATAGTGCTGTACTGCCGTCGCTGGCTGGCTGGGCGGGTCTCTGCTTTTTGTTTCGCGGCCGTGTGTCTTGTCTCTCGGCCTTGTTCTACTCAGTCCCCAAAAGAAAATCTTCCCTGTGCACATCACCGCTCAGACCTGGCCCCGGCGGCATAGCACAGACAGAGCCCCATCGCGGCACATCACGGGCAAATCAGCCCCTCGGGCGCGCGTGCACCCACTGGTGGCTCTTGGCTCTCTCTTTCCTGGGTGTGGAAAGAGGCACGAGAAAGGGAAAAAAAAAAAAAAAAAAAAAAAAAAAAGGAAAAAGAGGGGAGGGGAGGAGTTTTTGGGGCAGACACCCAGAAACCCGCCCGCTTGTCGTTTGCTTGATCCATGCTAGCTCCAAAAAGTCCCAGAGCACATCAATGCTGATCATGTTCGATTTGGCCCATCACAAGCCAGCAGAGAGCAGCAGCGTCCACTTGGTTGGCCGGCAACGTCATTGGTGCAATTCATTGGGATAGGCCAAACTCTGTACTTGTCTCCCCAACGTAGGGTATCCTTTTGCTTTTTGGGCGAGGAATGGCGTCGTATATGGAGACTATGAGAAGGCAACGTACGGCAGAAAGAGGTTAGTGAGTGGAATTGGAGGCGGAGGCGGAGACTCGACATCGAAAAAATGGAGAGATGGAGGGGAAAGAAGACAAATCATATCGTGTGTGCGTCTGTCGTACAGATAAGGGACAGCAACGTGTAGGACTGCTGTATGTTTCTTACAGGTGATTGGCCGTCTGTGGCAAACGCCAATATTCAAACCAAGAAATCAGAGAGAAAGAATCGGAAAGCCTGCAAGAGGCCCAGTGGGACGGAAAGAGGTTGAACCAGCAACAAGGAGGAATGGGCAAAAGAAAAAGAGAAGGAAGAAAATGCACAACCCCAGGGATCATAGGGCTTTGGGCGCATTTCGACTATTTGGGATGGCTGCAGGGCGCGGAGAGACACTCAACAAGACACCCAGAACACCCAAGACATTCAAGACTTCAAGACGCTCAAGACGCTCAAGACGCTCAAGACACTCAAGGATGCTCATTGGCAATGGAGACAATGGAGCTGGCCAAGACACGTCCAGCTCCCTCAGACACACAGGCCGACCACTGGAACATCTTTTCTTTACGGTGCCTGTGCCCCTGGGCCGATCTTGGGATATCCGATGTGCGCAGAAGGCGAGCTCAGAAAGCAGATGGAGGAAAAGAGGGGAAAAGAACGACGAGACAATCAGGCCAGAAACAAACATGAAGAGCATCTCGACGCGTCCAAGACCTTTTTTGAAGGGCCCACGCCGCCAGGAGGTTCAGTAGCGTCATCTCGACAATCAGTCAGTGCCCATCCGTTCAGGCCATTTGCATTGAGGCCATGGAGTGATGTTCCCGTAGCTCTTTGGTCGTCCAAGACATCTTTACACGACTAGAACACGAAACCCACGAATAAGACGCGACGAAGCTCTCGACACGATCGAGACGGCCACGGCAGGGCAAGGCAAGACATGACCATGGCTGGGCCATGGCACCGGATCGCTTGGTAAAGAAAACGAGCACCGGAGAATATGAGAATGGACGACTGGAGAACTCGCTGGGTCGCGGAGTTTCTTTGAAGAAAGGGACGACTTCTTCATCTCGTGTCGTCTCCCTGCGTCAAGAAGGTTCGCCAAAACACGCTGGCAACTGTCCTAGCGGGGAGAAGAGCGAAGGCAAAAAGACGATAGCAAACCAACGCAGCCCGACGCCGGCCGACACAAAAGAACTCCAAGACAATAAGGATCCATTTTGCAAAGTGTGGATGTATGCACTGCCAAGGAAAAATAAGAGTCGACGAGTTGAAAGAGTCGAAATGCCGAAAGAGTTGACACAGTCGAAAGAGCAAAAGAGCAAAAGAGGCAAAAAGTGTCAAATGGGTTGCTGCGCAGCGCGTGCTCGATGTGGGCCAGGCACAGGGCGGATGATGCGAGGCTAAGCGGAGCTCGTCGACAGACACGCAGACAGAGACTGGTCAGACGGGGCAGGCGAGCACGATGCGATCGAGAGGGTGGGCAGACGGAGTGGAGTCTTGAATGAGGATCGTTCGTCCCCCGCCCCTTTGCCAGGCACGCCGTGAGCATCGAGATTCTGTCCGCCTTTCTCCCCACCAGCTGCAATGGGAAGACGACAAGACGACGAGACGACGAGACGCCGAAACGACGAGACGACAAGACAAGACAGACGCACAAGCAGGAAAGCCAAGAAAGGAATACTGACCAGGAGAGAGGACAAGACGAGCCAAGGCCGACGGTTGCAGCGAGTGCGTTGCAGCAGTTCTGCCGTTGCTCGCAGTGCCCGGCTGCCCGTTGGTTGGTGCAACGGCTGCCTTTGTGCGGTTCAGAGTGTCGACCGAGTTGAGCGTGTTGAATGTCGAATGTCAAAGTGCGCGGGTGCGCCGTCCATTCGTTGCGTCGTATCTCTTTCAACAGGGGACAAGAATAGTAAGGGACTTGCATTGGCCGAGCGTGATAAGTGCAGACGCACGCCGTGCAGGGTGGTGGGCAGGCCGAGAAGGTGCAGTGCAGTTGGTCGCGGCTTGCGCCTTCCCTCTGCCAAACCCTCACGCCTCCCCAGGAAAGCGCGTCCAACAGCGCACCAGCCCGTGCGCTTGGTCGCTGTAGGTGCCAGCAGCCAGCCTAACGCAAAGGGGCCTCTACTGTCTCTGTGCTACGTTCATTACTGCCTTTCTGTACTACACCCCATCCCCCATCGTCGCTGCCGTCCCAACGGCGCACACCTCCCTCCCCAAGCTGGCACGCCCCTCCTTCCTCCGTCCGGCCTCCTCCAGTGCCTTCCCCACTCGCTCCAACGCGACTTTGTTTGCACCCCCTACCACTCTGGCCCATCCGCACCCCCCCCCTGCCCCCACCAGCTGACTTTAGCTAGCCTTGACTTTCTTCTGTTGTATGCAGTCTCCCAGGTCTCCCAGAACTCTCAACGCACCGCATTCTTTCGAGCGGCTCCTTGGCCTGCTGGTCGCTCCAGCCTATGGAAGTACATGGCCGTCGCCACAAATGGACCTGAACTGGGGTCCACACAGATCGACCTCGTCCTAGGAGCCGCTGCTCAGCAGAGGGTGTACGACATACTTGGAGCAACTCCATCGCGGCTTCCCAGTAGGGTAATGTCCCCCCTGTCCCTTCCAAAGGGCGACGACGGGTCGCCATTTTGGGCACGCCCTGTCAGTTGGTGTAAGTGGAAAGAGCGACCCAGACTACGCAGACTACGCAGACTACGCAGACTACGCAGAAGGTCCATACGTGCATTGCTCCAACGACGCCATACTGCGGACGCCATGCACCAGAGGCTCCTTCCTCGGCCGTGGACTGCACTTCTTTCCTCTCGATCGCCGTTTGCTACCCTTCTTGGTATATAACTGCTCCCTCGTCCCTTCATTCTTTCCAATATCATTCTTCCCATCTACCTCACTCCTCTTCATCATTCACTTCTTCGCATCCACTTCTTCATAACCCTTCATTCTCTCCCTTCAACAAGCTTCAAGCTGCCCACAGCAATCTTTGAGCATTCCTCTTGCCTTGTGCTCTGGGTTCTTTTCGTGGTCCTTTGACAGTTTCCCATCTTCGTTTTCACATTCTCACATTCTCACATTCTCATACACATCGCCAACATGATGGACTTGAAGCTCGAGTTCCACTCCCAGCCCAGTGCCATGTATGGCGACGTCTCTTCCAACCACGGCAGCTTCTCGTCCGCCTCCGGCCCCGTCGGCTCCAGCTACGATGCCTTCACACCCGTGTCCATGTCGGGCCGCTCGTCACCGGTCGGCAGCCAGCGTCTGGGATCCGTTGACTACAGCTCCAACGCGTCCTTCGCCGAGATGCCCCTCGAGATGACGCCGCCCAGCTCGGCCACCATGCCATTCTTCAGCATGAACATGCCGCCGACCACCACGGCTGCCGGCATGGCCTCCAACTACCAGCTGTCGTCCTCTGCGTTCCCCCAGCCGCCGGCCACCCCCGAGCGCAACGCCAGCTTCAGCAGCCACGCCTCCGCCGGCTCGCCCGGCAGCCCCAACGGCATCATGGCCCACTCCTACCCTGCCTCCGTTGCGTCCATGTCCTCCATGTCTTCCATGTCCTCCATGTCCTCCATGACCTCCATGGCCACCCTGTCGTCGTCTGGTGCTTCGCCGCACCACGACAACGTCCTGTGCGACCCGGCCACGCCTGGTGCCTACCCCTTCCCGGAGACCCTGCCGTCCAAGGCCAGCAACGGCCTGGCGGGCCAGTTCCCTCTGCCCTCGCCCTACGCGCGCGGCAGCTACCCGACGCCCCACGGTCACCACCTCGCGCACGACGGCACCGAGTACTCGCCCTCCGAGTTCTGCTGGAACAACCGCCCCGACAGCCCTGCCATCAACTACTTTGGCGACCGTCCGTCTCTGCCGCCGCCGCCGCCGTCAGCCACGCTCAAGTCGTCCGTCGTCAAGAACGAGGGTGCCGACGCCTACCTCTCGCCCTCCTCCGAGTCGCCCTACGGCACGTCGCCCACGCGCCGTGCTCTGCACTACATGGGTGCGCAGTCCAGCGCCCGCGCTCTGCAGGGTGCCGTCGATGCCAACGACAACCACGGCTATGGCCCGCACATTGCCACGAACCCGGCCAGCACCGGCACCATTGTCACCCGCAACGGCATCCAGGTGTCTCGCGTTGCCTCGGGCGCCTACAAGTGCATCGTGGCCGGCTGCCCTTCGCGGCCCTTTAAGCGCTCGGAGCACCTCAAGCGCCATGTCACAACGTACGTTGGCTACTCTATGTATACATAATACCTCCTTTTGCTCTCTTACTAACAACCATTCAGTCACCACGAGAACAAGGATTCCTTCCCGTGCGAATTCTGTGGCCGCCATTTCAACCGCAAGGACAACTGGCGGTCGCACCTGAAGCTCCATACCGTCACCCGCGGCAAGAACGCCCGCACAGACTACTACCCTGCCGCCGTCCGGATTTACGAGCACGAGATGAAGCACATCACCAAGTCGCGGTCCCGCAAGGAGGTCAACAGTCTCCGGCGCTAAAGACGAAAGACCTTTCCTTGTTCTGCCTTGTGTTTTATTTTCATGCTTTGAATTCTTCATTATATCCCCTTTGGCGTATCTTCGACTCTTGCACTTTTTGGATTTTTCTTCTCTTCTTCGGCCCAGCTACATGTGCCACTATTATTTTGTTCTTACACATTGATGTTTTTTCATTACCTCATTACTTGCGGTTGGTGGATTTTTTCATGGCGTTTCATGGCGTTTACATGGCGTTTGCATGGCGTTTACATGGCGTTTTTCCATGATATATTATATGGCTTACGACTTTTCTGTACTTTTTGCATTTCATGTATTGTCATCATTGTTTACGACAATTTGCGCTTTTCGTTTTCTTTTTTTCTTTTTTCTACATTTCGGCCATGTCGACTGGAAATAACGGTACTGTTGGAAATGGCCTTTTGTTTCCTCTATTCTTGTCTCGTGTCACTCGCAAAGAAAAGCGACGTTTCTGTTCGGGGTGGCAACCTTTGGGAGGGGAAAGGAGGACAATCGTCCTTTGGAAAGAAATAGGCTTATTGTGTTAGGTTAGGTTTTCACAAATACGAATAATAACCAGTCTTGGTCTCTACACTGTTGCTCTCTCTAAACTGTCTGGACCTGTCCTCGGAGTCGACCTGGTCGCGGTGTTTTTGTCTTTGTTGCTTGGCAACTCACTAACTATACTGCTGACAAAGGACGAGGACAAATGTACGACGCAATACATGTGAAATAGCAGGATCCCGGGTCTATTGCCTTCCCACTGCTTGGTCATGGATTGGTACACTTTGTTTTTGTAGATCGATTTTCACTTGCCATTTTTAGAGCAGTCCAATGGCTGTTTGCGTCATGTCTAAAAAGAGTATCCAAAAACGAGAACCAAAAAGAACGGAACCAACAGACGGGATTCCTCGAGCGCGTCACCAATGCATGCAAGAAGACACTGCTTTAAAAGAGGAGAACAAAAACAAGACGGGCGGTGCAAGTTTGGGATGGAGAGGGCGTGTGCATGAAACAAGCAGCTTGCAGGGGTCCAGCCTTGAGGACGACTGACAAGTAACAAAATAGAAAGTATAATAAAAGTGGCTTGTAAAATAAATGTATGTTTAAAGTAAACGTAAATCGGAATAAATAAATCAATGGTAAAGATGAAAAAAAAAGGTAAAAAATAAAGAATAACATGGACGAAAAAGGGCAGCAAGTTCAGTTCTCATGTCATGTTTTCCAAACGGAACCATAATTCTCCAAGAACAGTCATAACAGTTGTCACTCTACCACAATCAATCTGGCCCACCTGTTGCGACTTTCATCCTTCTGCCGCCTCTCATGCCCTAAGCAATGCCCACCACTGCCTTTCCTCTCACTTCTTCTCATTTCACATCGGGAAAAACCAAAGATGGATGGATTTGTTCGTGTTCTAGGAAATTGGTAGGGGATCGAGAGGTGCCGTCAAAGGGACCCGCTTCGAATTGCGCTTTTACGTTTTTTGCACTTTGATGTGCCCGCAGGCCCGCAATTCGTGGCCCAAATGGGTATAAGTGCGGTCCCACTTTTTTCAAACCCCCCGTTTACGATCTTTTCACACGATTTTGCGAGTCGATGTCGCTGTCAGCACAAACATGCAACCCATCACAAACCCCAAAAGAGTGCCAAGCGCCAAAAAAAACGACATCGAAGGATAAGCCGTGTCGATCTCTTTGTCCCAATCGAGTATCGCACCACTCGGCGTAATGCGCCACCCCGATTCAGTAAAAGAAACGCAAAACGAACAAAAGGACGATAGGAAAAGAGAGAGAGACAGAGAGAGAGACAGAGAGAGAGAGAAAGATCCAAAACGAGGCAGACGGAGGCATCCCCAAAATACAGCTCAGGAAAGCAACAAGCAAGCTAGACTCGAACAACGGGCTGCCAAGTTTAGTTTTCGGTGAGACACGAATCGCTTTACAGACTCGGGATTTCTTTCCTCATTTTGTTTGTACCTTTGCCGCTTTCGACGGTGTGTATGTACCTCCTCCAGCTACTTTCGCTTGTTTCTTCGTGTCTCTCCTCGAATTGCTTCTTTTCTTTCTCGTGTTTCTCTTCGTTTTGGCAATCCTACGTCCTTTTCGATGTGTCTCACTCGATCGAGCTTTTCAACGCGTCTCGTTACTTTTCCTGTCACCTCCTCTTGTATGCCGTCTTATTAAATTCCCGTGAGACAGGGACCGACTTTGGTAAAAAATTGCCCGCGGATCCCTGCCACTGGACAAGGATGCCAGGGGCGATTTTTCGGACTTCCTGGACTTATTCAGGTCCCTCGAAGCCGCCCCGGTCGTTTGCCAGACTTCGAGCCAACGTCGCTTTTCCTCCCTCTCGTGCCTTGCACCAGGCGGGGCATGTCTCACTTTTCAGAGCAGGCTTCGGACTCTTTTTTCTTTTATTTCCTATTTCCCTTTTGTTTTGTGTCTTGCCCGTCCCTCCTCGAAAACAAGAGCTGCATCTTTTCCCTGTCCAACTCCCAGACATGCAGGGTCGATCGCCCTTTTAGTCTGATGGGATACTGCAGGCTAGGGGATCGTACGGGGCCAAATGTGTTCCAGGTCCAGTCCAGGCCGCAGTGTCCGGGGAAAGACAACGGCGAGGGTTCCTCGGACGGAAAGCAAAAAGGTATTTGTTTTCCGTAGACCTACTCGACCTACAAGCAACTCAGGCTTAACGTTCTTAGCTTTAGAGCCGCAATTCCTGTTGTCCATCTCGTAGCCCAATCAGAATACCCTGAGCAGCACAGGACACCGCTATCTACCCCAAAGCCGCCGTTCGTGTGATTCTGATTTGCCTCCGTTCGCTTGCCGGTGGTAGATACTAAGCACTGTTCTTTAAGTGCGTGTCGAGTTTAAGTACAATACTAATACTGGCTACGATGTACGTACGATGTAGTATTGTTCGCCTTCACAGAGGTCAGCTCGTCGTTTGTCCATTCCGTTTCCGTCGCCGTTGGGTGCAGCCAGTACGTCGTACTCTATCGTTTTGTTCGGACCGACCTAGCCAATTGAGTAGAATTGAGCTGTTCGAGTTGGGTTTCTCCGTCTCCTTCTTTGTCAATTCGTGATTCTTTTTTATGATTTTCGACAGCGTCCACTCTCTCAAATCCGCCTGACGGAATGAATGAGCGGTTGAGACAGCGACTGTAGCAGTAAAAGCCACACGACAAGGATCAAACTCCACCAAGATCCATCAAGCTCCATCAGAGAGTCCCATCCTGGCGCCTGGGCATCACCCCCGCACATATCCTGGTCGATCTGGCGGCACTCTGTTATCTCTGAGTCTCTCTCAGAGGCGACACCCAGACCAAGACCAAAGCTGAAAACAAAGCTGGCTTTCCTTTTTTGTGGTCCTACGCCATCCGATCTGTGCTAGCACGACACCAAAAAGGACCCCGAGTCAGTTTGTCTATCGTAGTCATGTCTTGGCTCCATCAAAAAGATTTGTGTTCTTGTGACAGTCGTAGCAAGTCTAGAATAGGAAACAATGTGCAAAGGCGACATTAGTTGTGAATCAAAGCCATTGATCACTTAGCTTGGGATCTCAAGAAAGTACTTATCACGGTTGCGCGCGTTGTGAATGGACAGCAAGCCAGCAGTTGGAAATAGGCCAACCCGCATTATAGCGTGCGGATGTCAAATGCTAGCCAATGTGGGTGGCAATGCTTTCTTTGTTCCGCGTTTTTAATTGAAAGAAAGGGGTCCTGTCGACAGAGATACAAGATACAAAATACAAGATACAAAATACAAGATACAAAATACAAGGTACAAAATAAAAGGGACAAGATCAACCACTGCTACGTATTCCGATTTGAAGAACGGCGCGAAGAAGCTCGCCGTGGGTGCTTTCTCCAAACGACGCAGGACAAGATGACAGATAACATCATACCACAGTCTTATATTTTATTTTTATATTTCGAATCATGGACGACCAGTTGCGAAAACACTGGACGAATGCTACCTGGCACCCGACGAACAGGAAGCTGTGCCACATGCCCACCTATCCCCTGCTCCACGATGTGCACCGCCATTTTTAGGCCGCGTAGGAAGACGGTTCCGGCTGTGCCGCACGCTCTCGTGCATCAGCGTCGCATTGGTCCTGCAGTGGTGAGAAAAGGCTGAGAAAGGCGAAGCGAAGAAAAAATGGAGACGGAAAAATGGGACTGAGCAAATGTGGAGACCTGAGAGCCGAGCTGTTTCCAGGGAACAGTTTACATTAAGGCAGGCAAAGCAAGTTGCTTGAATGGAGGCAATGTTAAGGAAAGAAGGAAAAGGAAAAGAAAGAAGAAAAAAAAAAGGAAAAGAATTAAAAATAAAAGAATGAATGAAAAAAGAAAGCAGAAAAGAATAGTAATAGAACCCTTACGGTAAAATGAAAAAGAACAGAAAACAAACTACAGCTTACAGCTTGTTACTAACAAAGCCTTTGATGTCGTAATACAAAATGTTGTGTTGTCGTCCGTACACTCTAGCCTCCCCAATTGTTGTCACAATCCGCCTGAATATGGTGGAGACGAAGCTTTACAAGTCCCAAAATGGCCAAAAATGACCCAAGAATGACATGATCTTCACGACCATGCTTCTTGCGTCTGCTACTAACGTACGACCAGGGTCTCGTTGTCGTCATACATGTACATTTAAAAGCACGAGAAACCGGGGGAGGACATCGAAAGCTGACCACTATCTGTCAGGACACACAAACACATATAAAACATACAAAAAGAGGGGAACAGCTGTGGGCTCTGGAGCGTCGTTCGGAACATTTCTCGCAATCCACAAGATCGGCGGTCCTTTCCCCTCTTTTTCTCCTATTCCCAAGCTTTCAGAGAGCCATCCCAGGATGCAGTCGTCTGAGCTTGGGTCGACCTTGATGGCCAATGGGATAGGCCAGTAGGCTTGGCCAACTCGGCGGAAGCGCAGGGTAGGCGAGGTCTGCCGGCGGAGCCTGTCCGGCAGCGTGCAGGCTTGCAGGCATCCTTGTGCATGCTGCACACTGCACGCCGCACGTTGCCGACCGCATACTGCATATAGCGTGCAGTAGCCGCCAACAAAAACGGTGTGTTTGGGCTTCGTTTTTTGAAAAGGAGGAAATCAAAATTCTGTGCCTGGCTGTGTACAAGTTTTGTCCTTGCCATCTTTTCAAGGGGCGCGGCGCGGTTGCAGCGAGTCAAGTGCAAAATAAGAAAGGAAACCACCGGTTCCGGAATTGGAAAAATAGAAAATAAGAAAAATAAAAAGAAAAAAAGAGGAAAAAAGGAAAACAATAAAATAATGAATAGGAAATATGAAAAGAAGAGAAACAGTCGTAAAAATCGTATTCACATAAATGCCAAAACAAAACAAAACGCAGCACTTCAAAGTCAAAAGCCAATCACAAACTGGAGTTGCATGTTGGACATGCAAGTCGACAGAACAAGAAGCGGACTGTGTTCGGCTGTCTCTCACCTCCACCTCTTCACACCCTCTCAGTTGTCTTGGAAACCTTCCATGTGATACAATAAAGTGTGAACGATAAATAGCGGACAAACGGAGTTTGGTGGGCATCGGCTACTATTCGATAGTTGAAATCATTATGACCATCGTGACACCATCACTCGAATCTATTTTGTGCAATAAAAAAACCATTGAATAAATAAACAAAACAAAATGAAATGTCAACCAAAGCAGTGCTTGATATCATATCGGCTCGAATCATAGATGTAGACATGGACAAGGACAAGGTCACCACACATGATCGCTCGCTGACTTTAGAACACGATTTAGGCGTGATTAGACTCGATTCAGGTCCAAAGACAGCTACCCAGTGGCAGTGTATACGTCTTTGGAGCAGGGGGACAAGGATGCCTGAGGATGGAAAGTCTGGGCTCGACAGGGAACAGGGCACACAGGGCACACCGAAGAGGCAAGACAAACCATTGACGACGTGCGCGCTAAAGCAGACCTAACTCTAGATGTGGTCGGTTGGTAGTGCCAATCCAATTTGCTATCCTGGTCTGACCTGTCCCGATTCAGACTTCTGGGGAGACATGGTACGGTTCAGTATGAAAGCTAAAAAACGAAGTACGAATTCAAAGTGTTGCATGCTGGCCGAGGTCCGCGTCGATATGTCGTAGTCCTTACTCAAGTACGTGTTTTGTACGGACTAATTACTCCTTTTCGCCCCTTCCATTTGCAGCCGCATATACTATCCAGATATGACTCCCTACGCCGTGCATATACGGAGCACATGCACATTGCAGTGCACAAGTTTATGCGCATGCAGGTTGACGCAGGCTGACGCAGGTCGCTGCACGTCAATGCATGTCTGGACATATGCACACGCATCCGGCCACGCACCCGGCACGCATCCAGCTTTTCGTGTTCCTCGTCTGATGACATCTGTCGTACGGACGACATCATGAGATTGTTTGTCCGTGTCGAGGTGTTTCTTATTCAGTATGTAGGCTGTTTCGCATGTATCGCTGTATTGAATCATATCTATCTCAAAAAGGACAACGATAAGTGGCTAGCGTTTTAGAGCTCTCCCACTAGATCGCCGACTAATAAACACAGACGGTGCAAGCCCTACGACAAACTAGATATAAGTGTAGATAACGAGCCAATCACAAATCTCTAGAGGTTGGCCTGCCAGACTGACTGAGTTGAGGAGACGTTCGGAACCTGTAGCTGGTAGCTGCGGCTTTCCCCCCCATCTTGTCGACGGCCGCCTCCTGTCAACCATCTTTCCCCTCTTTTGCTCCTCTTTTCTCCTTTTCTCCTCTTTTACTCCTCTCTTCTCCTCTTCTACTCCTTTTTTGGCTTCCAAGGTGACTCATGCGATTGTAAGTTTGTTTCCCATGACCGTTCTTCTGAGATACATCTACCTCCTCTCTGTCAAGGTGAACCGAGAATGGTGAGGTATGCCGGGATAACAGCACCCGATCACTACAGACACGGGCCAAGCACTGTGTTAAGAAAGTCAAGACACCAATCCTATTAATAAGGATGAGATGGCATGGGAAGCTGGAGGAAGATGGAAAAGAAGCTCCTGTCTGGACTACGAACAGCCACTGCAAGCAATTGATGCGCAGGCCAAAATATGGATCGGTAGAGCATCCATCCAATTTAGGAGGGCCATGCTTCTACGTCGCACTCTGACATATTCACATCCACACGCTGCACGCATGGCACCAGCGAAGATGGACAGGAACGCAAGATTTGTTCTTAGTAGTCGAGGCTGTGATCGAATGGAGGCGGTGTGCTCCTCTATCGATGGCACCCTGGGAACCGCCAAGGAAACAGAAGAAAAGAAAAGGACACAAACTAACCAACAAAACGCTGTAAACAAAGACAACTTCGCTTGATGTCAATTTGAAAGGGCTGGAAGAAACCCTCCGAAGTCTGCAAAAAGGAAAGCAAAATAAAGTCACCGTGCATAAAAGAAGAATGGCCCATAATAAGAAAGAAAAATTACACGAGACACGCAGGAGACTAGCAAATAACGTAATAGGAGAGTCATTTGCCTCTTTATTTCCTCGTCCTTTTTGTGTACTTCTTTTGTTTTGATCCTAACTGACTCGTTTTAACTCGGGTCTCTCCGGTGCAAATCCAAAGTCCAAAAAAAAAATACGAGGCACCGGAAAGGCCTGGACCCCAGCTGGAAAGCCTGGGCGCAAAACTAAAAAAGAGATGCTCGATCCTGAGAAAAAAAGTCAGTCAAGCCCATCGCCATCATCGCCATGCATGTCTCACACATTTTTCAGGTACCGCACCAAGTGTGAGGGTGCCTGAAAGCTGAAAGCTGAAAGCTAAAAGGCCGCCAAACTGCAAAGCCGCAAAGCCGTATGGCACTACCTTTCTGTACCAATGCATGTCTCAGGTCCCTCCCCGTTCAGTCCAGGGGCAGCCGAGGCAGCACACCCTCCCATGAGAAGGAAAGAAAATAACAAAACAGGCTTTGAAGGTGGGCAAGGGGCCCAGCAATAGGAAAGAAATACTGCGTAGGAGGCCAACCCCCAGCGGTTAGGTTAGGTTTTGTCTCTTCTTAGGGTGGGCAACTTTTGAGATGTGAGATTGGAGGAAAAACAGCATGCAATGCAGCATATGGTACGAATCAAATGCGGCTACGAAAGTAGAGGATGGGTGGGCCATTTTATGCCATTCTTGTTCGCATCCTTCCGAGTCTCCAGTTTCGTGCATCGTACTTCTGTACCTAAACGAGAAGCGAGGCAGGTGCTGCCATTCAGTGCCAGACAACTGGAACCGTGCAGGTCTCTCCTATTCCCTCGTATCTTTTGGTCTTTCCATCCTTTAAGAAAGTGTTGGAAAGAAAGTACACGGCCCCGACACGGCGAGGCCCCTATCCTCTCTGGGCAAACGAGCAGATGGATAGGGAGAGGCAAAAGAACAAAGAGCCTACAACATTGAAGGCCCACGTGCTCTCCATTCGAGGCTTGCATTTGTCAGGGCATTGTCAGCATCGGCGGACGAGGGGGCCAACGTTAAACAAGTGTATAGACATGTCTAGGCCGTGGCTTGGAACAGGTTTGGCCTCGTTAAATACAGCCACATTAAAAAGAGCATTACTCAACTGTGGCTCCAGCGCGTGAGCGCCACTGCAGTGCGTTCAGGCCGTCCGAAGGCTTATGGTTTAGGCGGTTTGCGGTGGCTTTAGGCACTCGGCCTGCCTGGGAGGGGCCGGGAAATAGGAATTTGCAAAAACTCCAGGCTGGGGATAAATCCAAACCATAGAACCTACATTAGACGGGCGCAACCTGACGAGGCGAAGGAGGGAAGCTAGTTGTCATACAGGGCCTATTTTGGTAAGAAAAGTAGCTGCATACCTGGACAACTTGGCCTGTGTCGAGAAAGTTGTGTTCTGGGGGCGTGCGAGTGCAAAGTGCCCGCTACAACACTCCCAGAGAGCCCTCTACTGTATGGGCCTTTAGTGGGCTCGATGGGTTTGGTGGGCTCAATGGAGACAGTGGACACGCTACTGTCGTCGCTTCTCGAAGCGACCGCAGCCGGGAATGACGGCCAGGTGGAGACGAGCTTCAGCTATTTTTCTAGGATGGGAAAGGAAGGCTGGGTCGACCAAGGACGTAAGATTATACCGCTGATGCCTGTGATTCAGAAGCCAGATCAAAGTATTGAGTCTGGCCAAGGCAGCCCATCGTTATCAACTTACACGATTTGGCCCAGAGGCTGGAAAGATTGCTAATATCCTTACCGCTGATCCAGACAAAAGGCCCGAACTAACAATCCCAGAGAGCATCATTGACGGCCTTTGGGTCTCGACCAATGCGCCAACTGACAACAGCCGTCACTGATCGAGTGAGATTTGCCCGATTAGCACGAGCAATATCTCGCAGACGTGCTCTAGCAGCTGCTCAACTGGAGCAACTGGGTGCCGTTGCACCCGGGCAGGGCTATCAAAAAGAGGACCTGCTGACCCGCTGGTGCCATCGCCGCTACGGTTTAGCTCAATAGACCGTCCCCATTCTATCTCCGGACGAACGAGTCTGCGAGTTGCGAGTGTACGGAGTCTCCAGCCGGAGACCGTGGACCCATTTCGCCAATAAGACGATCAATGATCGACTCCAGATAAGCCGGACATGCCGCAAATGCACGCAAACACCCGCAAACACGGTGGATTTCCAAAAGCGGCCAATTTCCTCTTTGGACGAAAGAAAATCAAACTACAATGCAGACGACATCTGCGGCATCAGCGACAACAATATGGAAAGCACACAAAAGGACCGCGCCTCCAGAGGCAGCGGAGGCAGTCGAAGGCACCAACAGACTCAAATGCCGCTGGCCAGCAGGGTGCTATCGTTCCGGACTTGTTTGTTTTTGGGCTTACTTCGGCTTAGTCGCTAGATGCGAGTAGCATCGCTTGATGATGCACACATCCATGGGCTGGCCAGTAGCCAATGACCAGCGCCCAACAGACGGTTGTCTAAAGCGTTGCCAAATGCGGCGATGTAAGTAGCATTTGTTTCGTTTTTTTTTTTTNTTTTTTTTTTTTTTATCAAGTGATACATTTTCTTGGCTACTTTGTTTCATTGTCTTTTGTGTTACGGAAAAGAAACTTTTGGAAATTGAAAAGAACAAAAGAAAAAAGGGGACAGAACGTTATTCGGTCCTTCGAGGACAATCCAGCACTGTGTTGATTGTGATCTTCTGGCTCGGTTGCTGTTTTCGTGGCCTCAGCTCTGAATACGTCACACTCAGTGAACAAATTGTATTCATCTGACTTTAAAACATCGCCATCACTGTGGGGAGTGTGCTCACTTTAAATTTCCCTAATTTTACAATGCACGTAGCTCTACATTGATCGAGGCACACGTTTCTCCACGATGATCACGAACCACGGCTAGATGAGAATAAGGGAAAGAAGACACAAAGAAGGCAAAAGAACGAAACAAAAGGCAAGACACAGACCCGAAGGCCGCCCCTCTTGACAAGCCTTGAGAAAAAACAGTGCCAACCACTTACCAGGCCCACACAGGAATACGAAAATACGCACGCATAAGTGTGCTCTACAGACGGCTGACGGGAAACGTCCACAATCCACAACTCCCAACAGACGTCGAGATTGTCGATAGCACAAAACATCATACCATGCCAAGCCGCTTCGATCTCGCTCTCGCCGACAAGGAAGGTAATGAGCACGGCATTATGTAGCCGTTAAGAAAGCATACATGTAAAATCAAACGGACAAAAGAACTACTACGCAGTTTCAAAGGAGAGCCACGCTTACTGGACGCCATTCCTCTTGGTCTGAAGGCTAAAATATTGAGATTTGACACCGTCATTCTACCAGAGACGTTCTCCCTTGCCGTTTTTGGCTTTCGTCCCTGCCCGCGTCTCGTGTCCAGTTTTATGCACCATCCTTCTTGACAGGGATTTTATTCCAAGTCAACCCAGCATGGGGTCCGTTTGGGGGACCCCTTGAAACACCGCATCGGGAATAGATGATAGATGCAGAATCGCAGCAATAGGGTTGTTGGTGGGACGGACGCAGGGTAGTGGATTTTGGGGGCAACACACAAAGAGAGGGCGAAGAACAAAACAAGAAACAAGAAACAAGAAACTGAAAAGAAAATAAAAGAAAGAAAGAACAAAACAACAGACCACAGACCACAGACATGAGACAAAGGGGCACAAAGAATCACGGCCTGTTGGGCACGGGGTCCTTGTGCTGAGCATAGAGCCAACCGGCTGCCCAGTTGCCATTTTTGGTCACTTAGAGTATTTGCAAATGTCTCTTTGCGGCCGAGTGAGACGTCAATACTGCATACACGTGTCTAGAGATGTGCTTCAACGTCGTTTGTATCCCACACTGGTCCTGGGGACTTGTCATCCAAGTCAGCCAGCCGCTGTCACCCGTCAGCATGTCAAAGACCAACCCGATTCCAACATCTACATGCTGTCATGCAAAATTCGCGTTCCCCGATCCACGGGGTTGTTTTATTTTGCTTTTGTTTTGTTCCTGCTCCGACCTCCCCTCGTCTATCTTGTATGCACACCCCCCCTCCCGATGCCCCCCACGGAGAGAACCTGCCCTGCCTCCATCTACCCGCCTGCAACCCTAAGCAGCCCCCAATGACGGACATCAACACATGAGGACCGTCATGCGGCCCGGCAGACCAACGACGCCGTTTTTAACTTGAAACCATCCCCCATCAGGAAGCAAAGCGCGCCCGTGTTGCGGATTGGGTGGTCAGCCGCAACGGTGTATGGGGGCGGGAAGTTGTGTAAACGACGAGAACACATAGTCGCAGAGACGCGGGTCTGTCTTCGTCCGTTTATTCTTAGCAAAAATGTTGCAAAATGCATATTCCGACTTGCTGTGCAAGCTGGAACACGGGCAGCGGGAGCAGGGAGAACAGAGAGGGTGCAGAGAGAAGGGCGGGGAGTGGATGAAGAACGACGCACAACCGAAAGGACATCGTCAAGTCGAAAAAAAACGTACAGTGTCAAAAAGTGGAGGGGTCCAACGGGTCTAAGCCCATGAAACAAAGGGAGCGGGAGCCTTGTTGACGAAAAGAAGAAAAGGAAAGGAAAACCGGTTGTAAGAGAGAACACAGCTACAAAATGGACGGGAAGTCGGCCCAAAATAGGCTTGCCAAAGTTCCAGGCGATCGTTCACTAAAGCCGAATTCTTCGTCTTTGTCCGAATCCGCGCTTGTACACAAAAGCACAACCGTCCGTCATACAGGCTAGCACGAAATAGGACTTGTGCCGTCTCTTTGCCAAATGTATGATGCTATCGAGGTGTCAATTAATTCAGATATACGACAGATGGAAAATGTACAGAAGGGAATTGAGATATGGAGATCACTGAAAACACTCCTATAATTGAGTATTTCTGTTCCCATCCCCTGTGCCATCAATCCTTGTCAATCTGTGCTCGTCTTTTTATTCCCCTCCCTTGCGGGCTGGGGAAGCACCACAGACGGGGAGGCTGTTGGCCTTGCTTGCTTGCGGTTGGCTGTTGAGTTGCTGCAGAATTAATTATGGGGCCACCTGCAGCACAGATGTCCCACACCGACGGGTTCAGCCGTTGAGAGGAACGGCCTGGCAGCCTGGCATGGCCTGCGACCAGGATTTCTCGTCCAGTCCAAGGATTTCCGACCAGGATACTGCATGTTGCAGAGGCAGAAATGGATGCGCTTACGAAAGGGTTCGAAGTGCCGGGGAAATAACGAAAAGCGAGCCAGGATTGAGCGGCCCTTGTCCAGACCCTGTTCGTCTCCCGTCTCCATCTTTCTTGTCGGATCTTGTCTGATCTCACAAGAACTGCCGGTTGGCCATTTGTCGTAGGACCCAGTCCGCCATCGGCGGCTTTGCGCTTTGTCGTTGTATTGTCTCATCGTTGCGTCGGCATTTCGTCGTCTCGTTTCTGGCTTTTGCGCCTGCGCGTCTATTGGCGGCGCACACCAATGTCTCTCCGTCCCTTCATTCATCGCCCCAGGTTGCCATGTTGGCAAACCCAAACGCACCTAGCCGCCTGATATCTTGACACCCCCTCCCTCCCCTCATTCTCGCCCCTCGCCCTCGCCCTCAGCTTCGACCCCCAACTCTCTTGGCCAGCCTCGTTCAGCGCGCCTCTTTGCCACTTTTGGCATCCCGACGCACGTCGCGGGCAGTGCCCATGTCCCATCTCTGGTCTCAACGCGGCCCGGTTTGATGTGCGACGTGCGGCGGCAGGAATAGAGTGGCATGAAGACGGGAGAAGCGGGAGGAATCAGTCGGTACTTTTTTTGCTTCCTGCAAGGGTAGGTTTGGTCTGTTTCTCATAGATGACGAGCCTGCATGAGAACCTGCAGGAAGCGTGGTCGAAAGAGGCTGCATGCGGGTTATTTTTACCAGGTTCAACCCACGCCCTCGCTGCAAGCTACGGACCGCTCAGTTGGCCCGACTGCACGTCGCAGTTTGCCGTCTTTTGTTTGTCGTTTGTTTCAAAAGACGTTGTTTGAGGCTCAAGGCTGTAATCTGTAAATAGCGCAAGTAACCAAACCTGGAAGGACCTTTTTTTGGAAGGCGCATTCTGTCGCCTCCGGCGTCGGCCACACCTCTGATCACAATGAGGGAAACTGTGGCGCATCGCTCCTGCTGCGAAGACAGAGAAAGCAAGTGACTATGCGGTGCGGGGTATTCAAAATGGCAGGCGCGGCCTTGCCATACATCGTACAGCGATATATTATGGCGTACGACAACCGGGTTCCACTTTTTCCAGTTCTTGCTTTCTGTTACACAGCGGGAAGGCGCAGCGCAGCATGCGGAAGGAGCAATACGCGTCCACAGCGAAACCTCAAAATCCGGAAACAGATGCTTCAGAGTTTGCCCGTCGACGTCCTCTTCTTCCCCAACTACAACCGCACCCGTACCCACTCCCACATCACAAACACCAAACAGGCGCACACAACTTGCATAGCCGCCGGACGAGCATCACAAGAAGCCCATCCAGACTGTGCCGCAAGCAGCGGCAGGACTATCACCGGTACCACCTTGGGGCCAAGAAAAAGAACCAGCGCCGAAGAACCCGAAACCGCAGAACAAGCCAAAAGAGGGCAGAAGAAGCAGACGATGGCCCCCAAGCCAGGCCGTCTGCGGACAAACAGACGCCCGCTCCATCTGTAGCAGCGACGCATGCAGCCCGTTTCCGTATCACCAGACTCGGACAGTCTCGAAAACGGGCCAACCCCAGGTCCAGTTTAGACGCCCAAGAACGGCCCCCAACAGCCATTGCATCGCCGCAACCATTTTCGTCAAGAGCAGTGCGGCATACCCATCCGGCATTCGGGGCTTGGCATATGCGGCCGCAACAAGACAAGCCAGATTTGGAAGCCACCAATCAGTCTGAGCCACTGTACAGAATATTCGGTGCAACACCAACGGCCAACAGCCACATCGACAACAACTGTATTGGCCCGCTTCTATTCGTGAACCGCTTTGCCTGTTCGTGGACAGAACATCGTTGCCTTTTGCGTCTCTGCATCGCTGGTTCTCCTACTTCCACCCCACCGGCATCGCCTGCGTTTCATTGTACGTTTTTTTATTGTTATTTTTGGCCCCGAGTACCACCCTCTTCTCGTCACTTTTTTTTCCTTTCTTTTTTTCTATTCTTCACGACTGTGGCGACTTCCGTCTTTGGCAACGCCTCGTGGTCCCCTGCTGCTCACGAAATACACAGCTCGATTCCGGCCTCTCCAACAGACACGTTGATATTTTGTTTTTATTTTCTTATTTTATGTCATTTTATCTCTGTTTTTTTAACAAGGCCAGACAAAGACAGACCCAACTCTGTTGCTCGCGTCCTTTGTCTGTTGCATGCACACCCCCTCCATCACAACGGTTGTTTTCCTCTCTCCTTGTAACCTTCCCAACAGTCGCCACCAGGCCCCAGATCCTCGTCTTACCCAGTGCTGCCCGCAACGGCAACAAAGAACGGAAGCCCCATACAGATAGGACCTGCCAGTTTCGAACAAGAATGGCACATCCTCCATCCTACGAAGAGGCCGTGACCGGCGGCCATTGGCTTGACCTTGTTGCGCCGTATGTCGCTCCCCGAGACTACTCTAGGCTCTGTCAAGTATCACGCCGCTTCTATGATCAGTTTGCTCCTCGATTGTGGAACGATCCACTACAAACGGCCAGGCTGCTAGGCCTGCACCCCAACGACGGTGCGTATTTTCTCGTCTTCTGTCTTTTAACTCTAAATTGCTTTTGCCTCTGAGAGTCAATAATGTTCTTCACCCTAGCCATGCATCGGACCGTCTTTTCTTCTTTTCATGTTGTCGCCGCGTTATGTTTCCTGCCACGGCCTGATGTTCTCTCCCGGCACCAAATGTGTGCTGCTGGTGTCTTCTGTAGTTGGTGGAGGTCTCGTTTTTACTTGTCCTGAACCTGCCCCCTGCCCTGTGCTAGTCGTGTACTGGAGATTTTGGTGAAGCAGATGAATAGTTTCATTTGTCCTTGGGCAAGCGTGGTGTGTTATTTTGCCGGTCTTCTTGCCGCCAGCATTATTGCTTAATGCCTTGACGCTCAACAAAACTAGACCTAACATTGTGACTATGCTTCTAGACCTGCAATGGTTCATCTTTTTCGCCACACGGCATGCAATGACAGTGCGGAATAGCACCCGCCGTCTTGTCGTGTCACTAGACTTTCGGGACTTTGCTGTTGATGTGCCGATGTCCATTGCCGGCAACAGTGGCCGCAGCTTTTCGGAGACCCTCCGGCTCCTTGGTACAGCGTTCCCGGCTGTGCGTTGTATCCTGCTCGGTGGCAATACGGGCTATGACCCCTCAGATCTAGGCCATCTGCTCAATCCGAATGATTATCCTGAGGATGGCTCTGTGCCGATGCCCTTGATATTGGACATTGCCTGTTGCGGCATGCCTCTGCCAAACACATTCTTCCACCCGTCTTACTGGAGGCAACTGGTCTACCTGGATATGTCCAATGTACCGGGCTCGCTCAAGGGCATTATTAAGACGGGTACCTTCAATCAGGGTGCCTTGCCGCACCTTCGTATACTCAAGCTGCGCGGGCGGGTGCTAGATGACGTGTCGTTGGCCCCGATTGCCGAGCACGCGACGCAGCGCATCTGGAGCTTAGACTTGACCAACAACAAGCTCACGGACAGCTCTGTTCATACTTTCTTCCACCAGTGCTTTGGAACAGACGACCTGACTGCAGAGACGAGTCACTACGAGGTGGAAGGGAAGCTAGCCGTCGTGGGAGATGTGCCAGGGGAAACAATCCCATCAGTATGGCGAGGATGGCTCTCTTATATCGTTGAATCAGCTGCCAGTGGGACTTTCTCGCACCCGGACCGGTACCTGGCCGATGCGCCCATCTACAATGCTGACAATCACGGCCCCCCAAGTATAGCACGCCTCGCCGGCAATGAACCACTGAGGAGCGATCGTGCCAAGGATGTGAAGCTTGCTCTGGCGGGCGGACCAGGGAAAATGCCTCTGGACTGGCATCACGTCCGGGATATCGACATCTGCAAGCTTCCCGCCTCCTTGACGCATCTTTATCTGAGCGGAAACCGAGACTTTACCGTAGAAGGCGTCGAGTCAATCTTTCGCTGCTCTCGAGGCCACATCCAGCACTTTGACTGCGCATCGCCTACCATTCCGACCGGCGGCCTGGTGCCCTTTACACTGACTGGCATTCTGGGCCGAAGCCACCTCTTCCGCCCTGTGATGGCTTCCAACTTGCGCAGCTTGCGTATCCATCACTCGCTGGTTACGCAAATCCCGACGCTGAGCGACCCGTCCAGAAGCCCACGGGAGGCTTTGATGTACGCTGAGACTGTTTTGCGCGAAAGGGCCGAGACCGCGTATCCACTGATGATCGCTGTTCTCGGACCAGATTGGAATTCTCGCCTGCAGTCACTCACATTGGCTGGACTCCCACGGATCTCCACCGGGCCTCTGATCGACAAGCTGATCCGATTTCTTGTCTCTGCGGCCGAGCAGGAGGCGGCAGTGCGCGCACAGCAGGCGGCCGGTTCGCTGTCGCGCCACGGCCCCGCCGTGCTCAGCGGCCTGAGACACTTGCGGCTTGAATTTGAGCCTTATCCACCACAAGACGGAGATCTCGACGGTGCATTTGACAGTCTGGACGCCAAAGCGCTGCTCAACGCGAATAGCAGTGATGCATTTAGCTTCTTTCGGGAAACGAGGACCGCTGCGACGACGGCAGCGTGGACAGAGGCAGCGGCAAAGAAGTCCTACCAGCTAATCAACGTCAGCCTCAGTAAGGACGGCGAGCGGACTGCGGCAGGCGGTGATGGTGGACGAGGCATTGGGTACGGAGATAAGAACATTGGCGGCACAAACACAAATGTCCCGAGACACTCCGATTGTTCTGGCGCTGGCGGGTCAGCTTCCCCGGATCATCTGCATTCCAAAGAAGGAACGGACAATGTCGCTCAGGCAAGACAGTCGGACCGACTGTTACATTATCCTCTGTCTGGCGCACTCGACGCCAGCAGCGAGTATGTTCGCGAACTGCTCTTTCTGGGAGATAACAGTCAGACTGCTATCAACACCACTGCCGACAACAGAACCAATGCACAACGGACGATTCAGCTTTCGGTCTGGGTTGGCAGTGGCCAACCGGGATCCAATCGAGCCATCAACAGCTACATGGCCAACCTCGCGAGACGGTCGCTGCGAGCAAACATTCGACCAGCCACTCCCGATCAAGTCGCCGCCGGTGTGCCCGTTGGGGCCTGTGTATACAATGCTGCCTGGGATGCCATTGCGTGGCTTCCGGCACCGGATGAAAGCAAACCACAGCTTGCGACGGCTGCAACAAGTGGCGTAGTCAATGCAGACCGACACCGGCTGGAATCAGCTGTACGGCCTCGTCGTCATCCGAAGGATGGCGTGATGGTTGATGTGGTTGATGCGATTCGTCAATTTCGAGCAGAAACGCGGTCTGGCAAACGCAATCCCGGCGGTTGGGCACTACAAGACCTGCAGCAAGACGGCCGGAAGTACGAGGAGAACCAACAGCCGGTGCCTCGACACTGGGCTGGCAGTCTGGAGATTCTGCTGGCATCCTGAACGGCTGGGTTGTTGAGCCCTCCTCGGGTACACGCTTCTCCGGGTTCATGTGCCCATGTCCTGATTGCTACATAATCATTGAACGCGTTCGATGAGTGAGCAGGTCGCAACGAAGTCAACAAAATCGCACAACACTAGAGACCGCGTTCTTTAGGCATCTAGAACATCGAAGCGCACAGTACCATTGCACATACAGGTCGAGCCAAGCAGCCGCGTTTACAAGCCAACCGAGCCGGGAGATGTCGGACCGAGCTGCACCGGCGCCGAGAATAAGCGACGAACGTGCCAACGAGAGGATACCCAATGACATATACCCCGCGATAAAGCAAGCAAAGCTTCACTAATACCAGAGCAGGAAGTAACGAGGGCCCGCTTTTTGTGTGCACTGGAATATGTCGTTGCTGGATTACGTCCTACTCGGCGATGATAAATGAGCAGGGGGATCGACGCCAGTGGCGAGAAGTAGATCTCAGTACCGCTATTGTCGATATTGACAGGTGTGCTTATGAAGGGCATAGAACAATTGCACGACCGGTACGGCACTACGACTCCCAAAGACGCGAACAAGACGGGCACCAAAATAGCTAAATCGGGACGGCGCCGCTTGTAAATCACTAAACACGAGCATCGTCGCTAGAGAACAACCAAGGAACAACAATACAATGACGAAGCCTCTTGGACGTGCGGACGACAACGATTTGCTACGTCTTTGAGGCCGCCATGCATGGTGCAGCGATTGCGAGTTTACCTGTGGCCATTTCGCAAAGTCAAATCCAGACGCGCTTCCGACTGTTATATCTGCACCTTCCACGAATTATGACTATATGTACAGAACAGATGCTGTTGCATACGCATTCAATCGTTTTCTAATTTGTATGTCAAACCATCGTGTACCTCAGTGGTTCAAGTATGAATGTGAGGTTCGTTTTAACTTCAAGGGTCCTGTCGGGGCAACCACGCGGCTGGACAGCCTAGAAGCTATAGGCCACCCAGATAACAAACATCGTGTCACGCCACGCTTATCCCAGTAAGGCATATAAGCGCTGACTACACGTGAACAACATCAGTCATAGTGGCACGACCTCGCCAGGCTGTGCTACTGTGGCGGCAACGATACGAAAGACCGTCTCCGGTAGTTATTGTGAATCTGTGCGTGCTGCGTTCGTTCATGTAGTTAGGCATTGGCGATGATGCATGGAGATGTTGCCATGATGAGTCCAGACGAAGGCGATGTCGCGGGAGATGATGCTGGATTTAATGCCGGCCACGATGCTAGAGGTCAAACGGGCGTTGTTGCTGATATATAGCTGATGCATGCCTGCTGACAAAATTATATCGTTTGGATAGTTATTGAAGGACGATTCACTTCTGAATTTGGGCTTGACTGTAGGGAAAAATCTCGGTTTGAAAATTATACGCCGGAAGATGGCAGCTGCATCGTCGTGAAGCTGTGTCTACAAGTACAATAACCAAAATGATAGCCAAAATGATAACCAAAAGTAGACAAATGAAATCCTACACATGGCCAAAGAGTCGCTCAAAACTAAACACGCGGAAATTTGTACATAGTACATATCAGCAAAGAAGATCAAATGACGATCCCACGCTGCGACCAGCCGTTGCGGCCCTTCCAGGCCAAGAGCACGAGCAGGCACGCCAGCCACACGCTGCCGGCCATGGCCCAAAACGTCGGCGCATAGCACTGGGTCCCGTAGCAGAGGTTGTCTTCCGCAGCGGCCGAGGGCGGGTCGTTCGGCGCGTTGGTGGCCGTAACGCCGGCCTGGTAGACAGCCGAGTAGACGAGGCCCCAAAAGGTGGCGCCCAGCGCGGGGAACATGGCCACGATGCCCCAGTTGGTGCCAAAGTTCTCCACGCCCCAGATGACCGTGATGATGATGGGCGTCAGGCTGAACACGGCGCCGTAGCCCGCACCGACCAGCCCGGACACGATCCAGAAACGGTCGCCGTGGTTCTGGGCGGCGCCCGAGGCCAGCACAACGAGGCCCGCCGACAAAAGCAGTGCAAACGTCAGCAAAAAGGCAATGCGGGACACGGAAACGCGCGACAGGACGCGGCGGAACGCGCCCGCGTCCTCCGCGTCGACGGACGGCACCGACGAGGCCGTGCCGGCCTGCAGATGCTGCGTCTGGGGCCGCGGGGCCAGGAGGTCCGTCAAGGAGCCTGTGAGCAGGCGCGCCACGGTGCTGGTGATGCCGACAATGGAAACGTGCGTGGCGGCGGTCGTGGTGCCGCCGCCGGCCGCAAAATTGGTGCTCGGCGGGTAGAGCGTCTTGATGACGGTGCCGAGGTTGTTGATAAAGGCCTCGCCGGGTCCAATCATGAAGAAGAAGCCCAGGGCAAACAGCCACATGGTGTGATCAGAGAGGAAGCGGTGGGTCTCGGCATTCAAGACCCAGGCCTTTTTGAACCGCGCCTGTTGCGCCTCGATGCGCCCAGCTTCGTCGCTGTCTTCATCGTCGCCGTCGCCGTCGCCGTCATCCCTGTTGTCCTTCCCGGGGTCCAGCAGCCGGCGACTTGCCAGCGCGTCGTCTTCGCCATCGTCGCCCGTGCCACGCACTCTCTCGCTGCAGCGGCCACGTCCACGCAGCATGCGGCTCGTCTCGTCGACCGTCGTCTCGTCGTCCTCGTCGTCGCTCGGCGCCGTACAAAAGGGGTTGGTCCGCCCCATGGTGCCGTACGAGCCGTTGGCGGTCCCGCGACCGTTTGTGGCAATCCCGATGCTGCTGTTGCCACGGCTGACGCCCGGACCAAACCGCGTCGGCCGGCCGACGGTCGCGTCGTCTATGCCGGCCGCGGACGACGACACATGGCCCGGTATCGACGACGGGAAGAGCGCGCTGCCGTCCAGCAGGCCGCTGCGCTCGAGCTCGTCGACAGCCTCGTCAATCAGCTTCGCCTCGTCCACGACGCGCAACGTGAAGGTGCCCAGCAAGCCGACCACCGACAGCAGGATGGCCAGGAACAGGAAAAAGGCCGACACGTTCACGTCGCCGCGGCGGGGCGGCGCACCCGGTCCATCGTCGGGCAGCGGCGGCAGGCGCTCGTACAGCAGGCGGCTGCCGAGCTGGCTCTGCCACATGCCGCTGAGGCCAAACGCCGCAATGGGCGCCGCCAGGGCCAGACCACGGTGCCGGCCGCGGCCAAAGTTCTTGGCGCACGTCGCCACGGCGCTCAGGTACATGGCACAGGTCGCGGCGCCAATGCACACAAACGCAGCCACCATCAGAGCGTAGGCGCGCGTCGTCGGCGGTGCCGGCGCTCCGCCGGCGCCCACTGTGGCCTCGGTGGCTGCCTTTTTGTACAGGATGGCAGCCAGCCCGTAGCCGCCGCCAAAGAGCACGCTCGACAGCAGCGAGAGCGGGGCGGGGCCGACGCGGTCGCAAACGTAGCCCATCAGGGGCACGGGCAGGTAGCACGAAATGCTGGCCGCAATGGCCACGCCGTTCACCTGGAACTGCGAGTAGTGCAGCCGCTCCTGGAAGATGTGGCCGTACAGCGAGAAGACGGTGACAGAGCCTGCACATAAGGCCGAGACGATGGCAGACACAAACGCGACCGTCAGGGCGGTCTGCCGCGACACAGCTGACGCGGCATTGTTGCGTCGGCGGCGTCGGTAGATGCGCGAGGACGAAAGATCGGGCGACAAGGAGCGGATCGACGAGAAGGACGACGAGGAGGAGAGCGGTGGTGTTTCGGACATGGTGGATGCAGTCGCAGCTTGCGCTCGACACAGCGCAAACGGCGCAGACGGCGCAGACGGCGCAGATCAGGCCGTCGAGGGAAAAGCACGCCCGACAAGGGGAGGAGGGTCCGTCGTGCGGGACAACAGTCTACTTGTGCAGACGATGCGTTTCGAGATAAATTGATGCCGGAGGCTAAAAGCCGAGGCGAAACGCCGTGGGCACGAGGACGCCGTCGATTTCGAGTCAGCGGTGCTCAATGTGTTGCCGTGACAAACGAAACAAAAGCGATAACAAACGACAGTCGCAACAATCGGCAGCGGTCGCCGGAAGGGTATTGGGTGGGTCGGTGCTAATGGTTGTTCGTCGTAAAGGACAAAACCAGCCTCGCGATGGGGGACGTGGAGATGACGCCAGTGCTATTGTGTGCTTGTAAAGAGGCGGCGAGCGGGCCGTTTGGGGTAGCTGTCCCAGGCAGCCAATCAGCAGCCAGCTGGGCCCTTCAGCGGAGGTCGGCCCCACGAAAATTTATCAGCTTATCGGCACGTGGTACTAAATCACGTGCCACAGACGCTCTGTTTCCACCCGAGCCAGCGTTTGCCCGGACAACCAATTAGCGTAGGCTCTTGCCTCGGCCCTGTCAGCGCTGGTCACAACAAGCTGGGGCAACTGGGCAGGAAAGGCTGTGGCTGGGGAAAGAGCGACAGTGCACCTCGTCCCTGTTGTTTTGTTCCTCCTCGGCCCAGCAATCCACAGCGCAACGGGCATCGGCTAGCAGGTGCAAATTCGCATTGTTTACCAGCCACCCGGATAACACGACGACAGGACCCGACATCTGGTAATGCTGCAGAATGTCGTTGACCTGCTAACTGCTTGCTATCTGCACTTCTAACGTTCAGGCGTCGGCTGTATCTATCTTCCTGACAACTCCGCCCTTTTGCGCATTTCCGCATTCCAGTCTCTTTTCTTATATACGATACTTGGGGCTGCATCTCCACGGAGCACCTTGTTTCGACACCCGCGTGCATTCCTGCGCCGTTGCGGATCCTGCTTTAGCCAGCTGTCCCAGAAGCCGTCCCCGGCTGCCGTTTTGACTCGCCACATTCGTTCCGTTTCGGCCCGCCTCCGGGCCGTGTGAGAGTCGAGAGTCGGGCACATCGTCTCTCTCCCCGACCATCTGCAACTTGACCGTCCACCACCATGTCCGACCGCTACGACAACTCGCGGCGCCGCGGCGCCCTGAATCACTGGGTGCCGCTCGTCCTAACGCTGACCATTGCAACCGCCGGCATCGCTGCCTGGGCTTGGAGCCAGCGTAACCACGACGACGACTACGAGGACGAGGAGGGCGAGCACAGCGGCTTCATGAGCGGCGGCAACGGCAGTGGCCCCAACCAAGGCTCTGGCCGTCCAAGCAACCAGCAGCAGCCATACGGCGACGTCGACTACGACCACGCCGACTACGGCGACAACCCGCCGTACGGCGTCTCGACTCCGCAGCCGGCGAGCAGTGCCGTTGGGAACACCATCAACCTCGCCGATGCCTCCGGCTCCTACGTCGGCGGCGTCCCCAATGCGCCCGGTACCGGCTGGGGTGCGCGCATGACGGATGCGCTGAACCGCACGGGCAGCCCGCAGCACTGGGTTGGCAATGCCAGCAAGGCTGTGACGGCCGGCATCTCGGCTGCGTCGGCAGCGGTGGGTGGCGCTCTTGCGTCGATTCGCGAGGGCGACAAGGACCCGTATGCCGACCATGAGACCTGGTCTGAGGAAGCCGATGCGCGCCATGAGCGTCCGGCCGCCGCCGCCGCCGCTGCGGCGTCGTCGGTTGCGGCGCCCTTCACCAAGGACGTTGTTGGCCGGAAGCGCAAGACGGTCGCTATCGTCGTGTCGGCGGCCCACGACCTGGATGTCGACGAAGACGGCTTCCATGAGCATGCTGTGAGTGCTGCCTGAGCCATTTCCAAATGCTCGCCTCGTTTTCCCTTTACTAAACAAGTCTTTACTCCAGTCCATCCTCTCGTACATTCCCCGCCAGACGGACTTCTCGCGCACACGGATATTCGTGCTCGTCTACGCGCCCGGTCTCAAGGATAGCGCCTTGCTCGACCCGGGGGCGTCCAGCTTCCAGCAGCCCAACTCGCTGAGCTCCTCCTTCTCCAACATCGCTGCTGACGCCGCTCAGTCGCCCAAGCAGGAGGCCAAGGCTCCGTCGGCCAGCGTTGCCTACAACGCCCTCCACGCGCAGGCTCTCGCGCTTGTCGAGAAGGACTCGGAGATTATTCCCTTTACGTCGCCCAACGGCCACGCCCACATTCTCCACCTCCTCGATCCTGACGTCGTGTACCTGCAGGAGTCTCTGACCGGCGACAACGGCGCCACCGTCAACCAGATCCAGAACTGGTTCCGCAACGACATTATTGTCGTTGTCGGGGCCGACAACGGCCATGGCGGCCTGGCCGATAGCGAGTCGGAGGCCGAGAAGCCGACCGGCGATGCTGCCGCAGCGCAAAAGTGGTGGGAGCGGGAGGACCGTGTTGGCCGTGGCCGTGGTGTCATCGTCGTGGACGGCATGCGCGTCAACGACGACTGGCTGCGCCGTGTGCAGAACAAGGAGTAAGTGGAAAAGATGGAAAGTCGGAACAGCTGTCGGCTGTGCGTTTGGTATATACATTGCAATTTTGCTTGGTATCTTTCTCCTTTTTTTATTTCTCCTCATTTTTCTTTACCCTGTCATCCCGTTTCTTTGCATTCGACCCTTATTTACGAACCGCCTGATGAATTTCCTTTACATAGTGTATGTAGTTTACGGCTGGCCATCTGCGGACCGAAGATATCAAATATTTTGACGTACTTCAAGAGTAAAATGGTTTTTTGTATTTGCGTACCGCAATCCGTCGTGTTGTGTATAATTGTGACATTAAACTTGCGTCCTCGTAGAAACAGCCGCTCTAATCGTTCTACGTCTCCATTTTACTTTATGTTGTCCATCCATCGCATATATATAGCTGTTCGACTTCCTTCCCCGGGACGCCGCCCTGTCGGAACTCGCCAGTGTTTTCTCTTCTCCCTTTTTTCAAAAATTAAGCCGGAAAATCTATTTCTCGAGGTAGATGTAAAAAAAAAGGAAAAAAAAGAGTCCTTGGCTACTTTTACAAACGCAAGCGGCAACGTTCCACCACGGGCCACCGTAATTCCATCTCTACTCGTCCCCTCAGTGTCTATCCACATCAATACCTCTCTTAACCCAACGAAGGTCGTCCCCTCCCCCAAGCTTCTTGACGCAACCAACAAGCGCTGGGTCTCCGTTTACTTGGAGATCTCAACACCGCCAGTGGCGCCGAGAGCCTTCTTCAGGTCACCTGCAAGGATTGTTAGTATCTCGTTCGTGTTTGTCTAATCCGGTGGCACATGGACACGCGGGACACGCAATCGTGGGAACATACCGTAGATGGCAAACTGGCCAGCGGTCAGGGTGCCCACCATGAACAGACGGGCACCAATACCAGAGTACGAGCCGCGCAGACCCAGCTCCTTGGCGATCTTGATCAGGCGCGAGGTGGTGCCCTCGCCGGGCAGGCCGGGGGTCTTGTTGATCTTGGACAGCATGGTATCGGCGGGCTGCGAGACAATGGCGGCGGCGAAGCCGGCAATCAGGCCAGAGCCCAGGTTGACAGCGGTCTGGCTGGCGTCGGACAGGGTGTTCTTGGGGTAGATGTTGAAGATGGCCTCGGAGACCTTCTCGAAGACGACAAACTTGGACATGGTGTAAGGGACCTGCTTGAACAGAATGGGGCCGAAGCCGGCGTAGAAGGCGCCAATGCCCTCGGTGGACAGCATCTTGGAGAAACCGGAGATCAGGCCGCTGGCGTAGGTGGGCTGCGAGACAAGACGGATACGGGTGGCCTCGAGAGGGCACAGGGCAATGTCGGCGAAGAACTCGGCGGCGGCAGACGAGGCCAGGTAGACGGCGGTGCGGTACTTGGAGGCCGTCTCGAGGCCGAGGTAGTCGATGTGCTGCTTCTTGAAGAACTCGTACCCACCAAACTTGAAGGCACCCTGCAAAAAGTAGCCGGCAAAGGTCGGGCCAATACCAGTCAGCAGAGCGCCGGCGCCCTCGTTCTGGATGACCTGGCGGAAGCCGCCAATCATGCCCTTGTTGTAGACAGTCGGCTCGAGCTGGATGCGGGTCTTGACGCTGTTGAGAGGGGGTTAGTGACAGAACGTGACAGAACGTGACAAGACGAGAGGCGAGCGCGATACGCAATCAGGCGATGGGCATGTCTGTCGTGGCTCCTCCCATGCCACCGGAGATTAGGCCACGGTGATGCGGCACATCTCCGAAAAGGCGCCACGCCGTCCTCATCGGCCATCCGGGCGGCAGAGCAGGCGCAACTTACACATCGACGGGCGTCAGGGCACCGTGCGTGACGGAACAGCAGACAGCGCCGGCCAGGGCGAAGCGGGAGTACAGGGCAAGGCCGGTCTTCGGCGCAACGGCCGTCGGGGCGACGATGCCGGTCTTCTCAGCAGCAGCAGCCATTTTGTGAATGTGAGAGACAGAGGCGGTGAGCGGGATAAGCAACAAACAAAAAAAAAAAAGGAGTGGAGTAGATGTTCGCAAAGACGAGGTTTTGCGAATAAGATTAGTGTTGCTGTCGCGAGAGGAGGGAGACGGAGGAAGAGAGAAGGGGAGGGAGGGGAGAAAGAGAAAAGAGAGGGAGTCGAAAATCCGTGAGGCCTTTTTCCGGCGAATATTTTTTATTTTTATTTTTATTGCTATTTTTCGTTGCTTTCGAAAAATTTGGCGGGCTCGCTGTTTCGGGCGTGCCTTCCCTCTGAGCATCTGGGACCCCTGAAAGGTACCCGAGCACTACCTGTATGTTGTATTGTCTCGCTGTTTGGGCAACCTGGCCGTTCGCTCCTGCCGTCTGTGCCACTCTGCCTTGTTTCCTCGCCCACCTTGGCCCGCTAGCGCCGGGATAGCCACTGCAAAAATTGTGTTTGGTGGAACCGCATCGCATATTTCCGCGCGTGCTGATTGGCTGCAGACTCCTATTTTTTATCTCGGGTGGATTCGGGTGAACGGGCTCCGTATGTTGCAGGTTTCTAGCGTAAGGGGAAGGCACTGCCAGCGCCGCCAGGCTCGCTCTTTCAGTGGCCGTTTCCTCTGTTTTGCCTCTTGCCACGGCCTAGCTTGCCGCCAAACACACGAGGCAGGCGCGACGGTCTCTCATTATCCGGTTGCCGCTCCACGCCCGTGACCAGGAAGCAGCTTTGGGCCTGTAAGAGGCGCCCTTTGGCCCCATGTGCGACGTGCTGTCCCCAGAATAGCCAATCTCAACGTCCCCAGCCCTTTCTGGCCTAAAGTCCTTCTCCCTACAGTGGCCAGGCCTCGGCTACTGCGAAGCATACGGCGACACTGGCGCCCAAATGAGGGGCTGTAAAAATAAATACAGGCTTCCCCTCAGTGTCCAGCGGCTGAGACACCTGAGACCTTCTTGGATTCCATACATCCTCGTCTACTGCCGTCGTTATCCAACCATGGTTGCAGCCACACAGCCAGACAGCCGGACTCGCCGCGTTTTCCCCCGGGATAGTGGAGGCCCGCCTTTTTGCGCACCGTCCGGACCAACGCGACGTTGTGCGGCGATCAATGGGATGGGCAACGACTATTCTGACAGCATTTCTTAGCTTTCCAAGTACCGATAATGTCGGTCAGCTTGCAGAAGCGTCGCCCGTGGTGACTGCACCGCCCGCAGTCTCATCCGAATGTGCGACACTGTGCACGATGTCGTCGCGGAAGCTCCAGATGGTGTATTCGTTGTCGTGCCGGAACACGAGAAAGTCGTCGTCGCCCTGCATGAAATACGAGCCGATGTGCGCCGGCCGGTAGGGGTCCGCACGGGACGGCGACGAGTCCACGTCGAGCGCGAACCGCAGCAGACAATTGTTCTTGGTCCAGTCGTCGTCGTCCTGCAGCCACTGGCCGGGGGTCCCTGGGTCCAGACCGTCGAAGCGCACCTGCTGCCGGAGCTCGGGCTTGACGTGGGTGTTGCAATGCGCTTGCGGAGGTCGTGCACTCGTAGCACCCGTAGCGTCTTGGCTTTTGCTGTTGCTTTCAAACTCGTCCATGTCATCCTCGTCGTCCACCGTTGACGTATACAAGGGCACTTTCGAGAACGGCTTCGCCGCCGAACAGCGCGCGGCTTCGCTGTACTCGTCGTCGAACGCAAAGAGCAGCGGCTTGGAGCGGAGCACTTTGCCCTGCGGCGCGTCGCGGTATCGGTCGACAATGGTGATGACCTGGTCGTTCCAGATGTGTATGCGAATCAGCTGCGCGCCCTCGCGGCCTGCGGCCGGTGTCGCGGGTGGCAGGCTGAAAAAGGACAGCGAAAACGTTTTTGTGTAGATGTTGAACGCGAGTGATGCCACGCCGACGACCTCGCCGGTCGACACACTGCGTGTAGGGCCTGGCGCGCCGGAGCCTGCACGCCACGACGCCAGGGAGTACAGCCCGCGCGCGTTGCGGCGCACGGTGGCCTCTATGAGGCAGCGGGGGAAGGCGTAGTTGTCAAAGTGGATGTGGTCGGAAAAGGTTTCCTTGTAGCGGAGGTCGTCAAACATGTGCAGGTGGAAGCTGAGCTTGCCGTTGCGGCCCATCTGGCCCCCGTCGAGCTCAAAGTTGCCCAGGTAAAAGACGGCTTCGTTGACAGGGTCGAGGATGAAGAAGCTCGGCAGGCGGCCGTCGACGTCGGGCTGCCGGTGCTTCTCGTCCAGGCCACTCATATCGACCTCGCGGAGCATGCCGCCAAACTCCCAAAAGTACACGTGGCCGTCCGCTAAGATGCAGGTGCGCTTGCCAAGCGTCTGCACGGTGTCCATCTGTGCTGGAAGCTGCTTGTCTTGTTGTTCGCCGGTGACGAAGTTCCAGGCGAGTCTGCGAGGCGTCAGTACGAAGCGGTTCACGGTATACGGGGGGTTTTGGGGATCACATGTCAAGGTCAACGCACATGCGGTGTCCTGACGCCGCCAGCAGCAATTCGTCGCCAAAGCCAACGAGCAAGAACGAATCGCCTCGCCGGTGGTCGTTTGGCACACAGAGAGGGAGCCGCCGCCCATCACGCAAGTCATCCACAAGAAACCACGTGTCGTTGTTCCGCAGGCACTGCCATGCAAGTCGACCGTATGCGTAGTCTGCCCCGTGAAACGAGACAACGCCGTCGTCTTCGTCGTCCTCGTCGTCTTCATCACTGTGCAGATCGAGGGCTGGATCCGCCCGGTTCTGAAAGAGGTCGTGCGGCCGTGGCGGCTGCCATACCCGTTGTACGGCCTCGGCATACACCATTCCGTAGCTTGGCTCCGGTTGTTGCTGTTGTTGCTGTTGTTGTTGCTGCCGCCGTTGCCGTATTTTGTTTCTCCGTCGAGCGAGCGGGCGTCCTTGGTCCAGCCATGTTGACTCGCTCGCCGTGACCTCGCTCACTGGCTTCCCTGCTATCCTGGCGGCCGCCTTTTCTGCCACTGTGAACGGCGGCGTCCGGCAGTGACGGAACACATATCGGAAGCGACCGAGCGCCCGGAGCGCGTACTTGCGTGCCGTTTCGGAAAATATCAGGTCGACGTGGGCGTTGTGGTCCTTTTCGTTTTGGCCGCCGGCCGCTCCGGTGTTGTCGACGATGTCGGTCCCTTCCGCGTTGTCGGCGCTCTTGGTGTCGTTGGAGTCTCCGGTGCTCTCAGTCCGTTCGGTGGTCTCGTCACGCTGTGCAACGGCTCCGTCGGTGCCCGCCTTGGCCATCTCCGTCCGCACGGCATCGACGTATTCCAACAGCGACGGGAAGCACCGCCGTGCGAGGTCCTTGCGCATGGACTCGTGCAAGAAGGCGCTCCGCCACATGGACGACACGTGCAAACAGCAGCCCAGGTCGGCCGGGCCCAGGCTGTCGGCCACCATAAACTGCAGCTCCGGCGGCAGGCGGGCAAAGATGTCGGTCCGTAGGTCGAGCTTGGCAAGGCGTTCTTGCAGCATCCAGATCTCGTCGAGCGTCAGGTCCGGAACCAGGCTGAGCAGATAGGCCTTCCGGTTCACAGCGATGGTTTTGGTATCAATCGCAGCCGCGGCGGATTTGGACTCCTCCGGGCCCACGGCGGCGTCGCCCGCCGAGTGATCGTCCGCCATTGCAAGATGCGGCAAAATGCTAGCGGGGAAATACTCCGTAGGCCGCGAAGGTTCGCGGGGGGAACGCGGATAAGGACGACCCGGGGCGTGGTGGTGGATGAAGCGGAGTATATGGACGGTGGCAAGGTAAAGGAGGCGATATAGTAAGGCGACTGTCGGGGGTGAAATAGTAAGGTAAGGTTGCTAGTTGCAACAAATGGACAAACCGCCGTTGGGAAAGCTAAGATACTTGCGGCAATAAAGCAGAGCACACAAGGAAGGCCGCGACAAAGAACGAACGGGAGTGCGGAACGCAGTTTTCGAGGTGGGTGACAGTAGGCAGACCCCTGCAGATTGAGGCGGGCAGAGCTGGTCCAGAATGTCGAGAACCTCAAGAGGCCCAGACGCCCAAGTCAAGTCGCCGCGCCAGGGTCTGTGGAGGTGGTGGGTGGCCACACACGTGTGCTGTGATCGATATCTTTCTTGTGTTTTTTGTGTTTTTTGTGTTTTTCATTGTTTTTGTTTTCCGGCTCTATCCCCTCTCCTTCCCTTTTGTGCTTTTCGTTCGCTCTTTCTATTTTGGCGTTGATTGTCCTTCTGCCGTACTGCCCTCAAAGAGAGAAGGAGCCAGGGCCCAGACGTGCCAGCGAGCAAGGAAACATCGAGGATGGTGTGCAGCGAAGTGGGGCAGCCGTGTAAGCCCTGCAGATCACCCTACAGTCTGGCTGGCCAGCCAGCTTTTCAGAGCGAGCTTTTAAAAAGGGTCTCCGTCTGGCCCAACCTCGTATCGACAGTTCGTATTTCCCTTTTTTTTCACCCTAGAGCCTGTGCGCGCTGCTGCAAGCGAACTCCAAGCGACAAACCCCTCGTTTTGATGCAGCCGGCCCGGACTTGGCAGCATATTGTTGCCAGCGTACAGGTGGAGCGCATGAAACGGGGCACAGCGCTCTCAGCCAAGGCGTTGAATGGAGCAGAGGACAATTTGAGTGCACAGAACAGGCAGCAGGTAGCCGGTGCTTGTGCGGCGCGAAGATAACTGTGGTCACAGCCGCCGTTTGCACCAGAGATACGGAGTAACACAGACGAGAGACGGTCAATTCACCGCCGGCACTACTTTCCTTTTGTTGGAGCATTGTAAGTGACCTGGAAGGAGAATCAGGTTGGGATGCATTCTATGTATCAAATACGATCAAATCAACATAATAAAAAAAGAGAAAATGAAAGTAACAAAACGTGAGACAAACTTGAGAGAGAAGACACGTCACAACAATACTCTACATAAGTAGAATGCAATATACAATTAGAAATAAAACAACAAAAAAGATATCATATCCATTAGACAAAACACTAAATACCCGTCAATCCTATGAATCTTCCTGTGATCCCGTCCTGACTGTCGTCTCGAATTGCCAGCCTCGTGGCGCTTGGGCCTGGCCGAACGCTCCTTCCCCAGACAGGCCCCTCCGTCCCTTAAGCGTTAGCACCTCCGACCCGACGTCGGACCCATGAACCCCACTGAACCTCATAAAAAACAAAACTTTTCTTGACTCACTTTGGCGCTTATCGATAAGGGGCCCAGGTCGGCCGCGGCTACGAGATTTTGCTCATATATGTTGTACCTCATATTGCCATATCGAGTCACTCTGGCTGCATTTATTTTGGCATTTTCTCTCCCCTTTTTCATTCGTGTCCCGGGGTTTTCCAATTGACTCACCGCCACGTCAAACGACCCCGACACTCTGATTGTTAACAGCAAAATGGCCTGGCGGACTCCAGCCGTGAACGCGGCCAAGCGTGCCGTGACCTCGGCGGCCGTTGGTCGGAGTGCTGCCCGGATGGTGGCCCGGCCGGCGGTGCGCACCATGTCGTCCACCTCTGTCTGGCGGATGGCTGCTGCCCCGACGCAGACGGCCGTGCTCGAGCGCGAGGAGGTCGTCGAAGGCTTGCACAGCCCGGATATTGTCGCCCAAAGCGATCCGTACATGGTGGCGACGTACTCGCGGCCCGCCCCCGTGTTTGAACGCGGGGCCGGCACCTACCTGTGGGACCTGGAGGGCAACAAGTACTTGGACCTGACGGCGGGCATTGCGGTGAACGGCCTCGGCCACTGCGACCCGGAGATTACGCGCGTGATTGCGGACCAGGCCAGCACGCTGATGCACGCGTCCAACCTGTACCACAACATCTGGACGGGCACGCTGTCTAAGCAGCTGGTGGAGGAGACGGCCAAGTCCGGCGGCATGGCCTACGACCCCATCAAGGCCGTGTTCGTGGCCAACTCGGGCAGCGAAGCCAACGAGGCCGCCATCAAGTTTGCGCGCAAGGTCGGCAAGGTGCGGGACCCGTCGGGCCAGCAGACCGAGGTGGTGTCCTTCTCGGGCGCCTTCCACGGCCGCACCATGGGCAGCCTGTCGGCGACGCACAACCCCAAGTACCAGACGCCCTTTGCGCCCATGGTGCCCGGCTTCCGCTGCGGCACGTTCAACGACGCCGACCCGGCCGTGCTCGAGGCGCTCGTCACGCCCCAGACGTGCGCGGTGATTGTCGAGCCGATCCAGGGCGAGGGCGGCGTCCACGTCGGCACGACGGAGTTTATGGTGGCCCTGGCCCGCCGGTGCCGCGCCGTGGGCGCCGTGCTGATCCACGACGAGATCCAGTGCGGGCTGGCGCGCACGGGCGGCACGCTCTGGGCGCACGCGCACCTGCCCAAGGAGGCCCACCCGGACATTGTGACGACGGCCAAGGCGCTCGGCAACGGCTTCCCCATCGGTGCGACGCTCGTCAGCGGCGCCGTGGCCGACGCCATCCAGATGGGCGACCACGGCACGACCTTTGGCGGCAACCCGCTGGCGTGCCGCGTGGCCTACCACGTGCTGGCACGCCTCAGCGACCCGGCGCTGCAGGGCGACGTCGTGGCCAAGGGCGCTGTGTTTGTGCGCGGCCTGCAGCAGCTGCGCGACAAGTACCCGGCCATCATCACGGAGATCCGCGGCCGGGGCCTGATTCTGGGTGCGCAGCTAGCGGTCGACCCGAACCCGATCATTGCCGCGGCGCGCGAACGCGGTCTGCTGGTGATCTCGTGCGGCACCAACACGCTGCGCTTCGTGCCGCCATTGAACATCTCCGAGGGCGAGATCCAGGAGGGCTTGGGCCTGCTTGACCAGGCCATTGCTGCCAGCCAGAAGTGAGGCATGAGGCGTGAGGCGTGAGGCGTGAGATAAGAGACGCGAGACACGAGAAACGCGTCGGATACAATCATGGCGGATGGAGCGTTCGGCGCACAAAAAAGGAAAGATGTTTACGGTTACGGTTTATGTTTGCGAGATTTATTTATTTATTTTTTTTCATTTTTTTTTTCAGCTTTTTTTGTTTTATGACGCAGCCTTTAGTACGAGGTTGGTTTTCTTGGTTTCCCATTTTGTAATTTGCTAGCATCATGACCATGTGCATAATAGATTTGGATCCTCGTCTAGACAGTTTTGCAACCCTGTTGCCTTGTGCTCGGAGACAAGAGTCTTGTTGCCGAGATGTCGGACATATCGTGAGTATCAGTTGTCATCAGTTCGTTCGGTGTTTACTTTCAGTAGGCAAGCGATTGTTGTTTTGCCTGATGACGTATGCCCATCCTGATTTCTCACTTCTTTGCCCGATCCTTTTTCCTCTTGTCAAATTATTCGGGGTTACGAACGGGGCAACGATACGCATGGATGGCCAGATGGCAACCTCCGAGCCAATCACCAGCCCGTTGTTGCAAGCGAACAGTCCTTTTACGGTGTCAACGTTTTGATTTGGCGATGTGCCCTGGATCTGTCGATCAAATGGCGCTGCTGTGATTGGCCAGAGCAGCGCGACTTTGTAATGAATGCGCTGTGATTGGCTGGTGGTTCGTGTACGATCTCGCCTCTGTCGTCAAATTTGGCGTGGAAGGAAAGAGCGACCAACAAGGGAGAGGCCAGCTGAGGGTCCAAGAATGGATTTTCAATGCAAAATGGAGACATGAAAAGTAAGAAAATAGACAAAGTAAGCGGGGATGCTGCGGACGCCCTGGCTATCACATATCCAGGGAAAAGTATTAAACCAGAGGCCATTGCTCACCATCCTCTGGCTGCTCTCTCTTGCCAGTTGCCTTTGTGTTAGTGGCTAGCGTACCTTCCTGTTTCGTCATATTGCCTTGTTCAGTTTTGTCTCCAACACACCATCTACCATATTCGCCCCTTGTGCCCTGTTGCCAACCTTTTGTTTCGCCATCTATTTATTGTTGTGCATCACCACTCTCTGCACGACGCGTCAGTCACACAACGCCCGCCCTCACATTTACACCATCACGCCCTTAACCACCACCACATGTCCTCAACAACCATCACCATGGCTTCCGAAGTCGACCCGTTGATTGAGCGCCGCTCCGACAGCAGCCTGACGCGTGTGTCGTCCCGCAGCTCGTCGCACTCGGAGCGCCACACGGACTACAATGCCATTGTGCGCGACATTATCATTGGCTTCGCCGACGGCCTGACGGTGCCCTTTGCGCTGACGGCCGGCCTGTCCAGCCTCGGCGACACGCGCCTCGTTGTCATGGGCGGCCTGGCGGAGCTGTTCTCGGGCGCCATCAGCATGGGCCTCGGCGCGTACCTGGCGGCGGCGACGGAGAAGGAGCACTACCACAGCGAGGAGGCCCGCGAGTGGGACGAGATCCAGAAGACGCCGGCCGTCGAGCGCCAGGAGATCTACGACATCCTGGCCGCGTACCACATCAGCCACGAGGCGGCCACGCCGCTCGTCAACGAGCTGTGCACGAACCCGGAGATGTGGGTGCGCTTCATGATGCACTTTGAGCTGCGCCTGGAGTGCCCCGAGGTCAGCCGCGCGTGGCTGTCCGCGCTGACGATGGGCATGAGCTACTTTGTCGGCGGCCTGATCCCCATGATCCCGTACTTTTTGATGGCCCGCACGGGCGATGCGCTGATGGTCTCCATTGTCGTCACGGCGGCCATCCTGCTGGCCTTTGGTTACGTCAAGACGATCATCACGGTGCACTGCCGGCGTGCCGGCGTCTGGGGCGCGCTGCAGACGCTGTTTATCGGTGCGCTGGCCGCGGGTGCGTCGTACGGTATTGTGCGGGCACTCGACTCTGGAAATCGCCAGCCATGAGCCGTCCGCGACAGCCCTAAAAGTGTTTGTTGGCGTCTGGGACGAGCAGTGTTTTCTCTCACGTTTTTCCTCATTGTGGCGTCATGGTTGATCTGCTGTAAACAACTGCAAAGAGCGTTGGATTGGAATCTGGGCATTTTATTTTGTGCATTTTAACGACTAGCGTATTAGAATTTCAGGATTCGTCAGGAGGAACGAGACTCTTCTCTCCGGTTGGCATGTATTCATAGCATGGTATTGGTTGCACTGTACGTCGTATTGCTCTACTCATTTTAATGGATACCCCTCATCCTGTCACATACTTTTAACCATCTTCCTTTGCCGTATACATCCTTGTTCTAGAAACTCCCGTTATTAAAATAGAACGGCATCAGGAGCCGCTTGCTGTTCTATGAAACAGGTCTGGTTTTTTCGAATTCTCCGGTAAGACGTCAAGAAGCCTCCTCTAATTATGCTCATTTCTTTCGTTTAGTCGTCACTCATTTGTGCCATTCTTTTGGCATTTTCCCTTCAACTCGCTCAACGCTATTTAACGTGTCGAAGTTGCTGTGCCGCCCATCTGCATGTAGCCCAAACTGCAACCTTGCCCGGATCGCTCTATTGTGTTCCTTCGACTAAAGAAAACCAGTAAATCCGTCTGCGTCTCCTTCACACACGAACGCGGTGCGCAGGAAAAGGAAAGGAGAGCTGAACCACAGAATTGATGCGCCGACGCTGCTCGATTATTCCATCTCTCAGTGAGTGGGAAGTAACTGCACATCACATACTATTTAGGCAGCTCAAGCTACGTAGGAGCGGCATTGATTGTGATAGGAAGAGCGAAAGGCTGAACAGGCGAGGGTGGGTGCGCACAAGAGGATGTCTGCTGCCGTGTCGAGTGTTTCCACGGGATGGTTCTGCGGACGGGCGGAACATTAAACATTAACAGAAATGGGATGAACAAGGAGCGGATGGATAAGGAAGTGGACAGAGCGGCAATGCAGAAACGGCTCGTGCCCGGTTAAAGAGTCGTCTGAAGCTGCATCTCATTTTGATTTCAAGTCTCCTCCGTTTCGATACATCGTCCATCATTTCCTGTATATCTTTTTTGCCGTTGTAACCTTGTGCTTTACTCCTTTTCTGTTTTTCTTCCATCGTCATTTTGTTCTTGAAATATCGACCTGTTGACACCATAGTAGTGGTTCCTTTTTTTTTTTTTTTTTTTTTTTTATATTTTCGCTACCTCAACAGCCTAGTGCTCTGCACAGCACTTCTAATACAACTGTCCGCCAAAATGACACTCCCCGAATACTCCTTCTTCAATATCGTCGACGGCGCGCGCCGGCCGGCTGCCGCTACCACTGACGGCGCTACCCAGACGCACCACAGCGTCGACCCGCGAAACGAAGAGGAGCTCTGGCCATGCCCCATTGCCACGACGCAGGACCTCGACGACGCCATTGCGTCGGCCAACGCGGCGTTCCCGTCCTGGGCGCAGACGACACTGGCTGAGAGGCAAAAGCTGCTTGTGCGCATAGCCGACCAGATCAAGGCGCACGAGGACGAGCTGACGGACATCCTGCGGCGCGAGACGGGAAAGTCGGTAGGTTGCTGTCGTGGCGTGAGCTGTCGGCGGGGCGTTGCGCGGGACTGACCCAGACAGAAAATCGTCGCGGCCGTCGAAATCACCAACACGATCGACCAGACCATGTACTACTCGACCACGGGCCTCGAGGACGAGGTGCAGTACGAGGACGACGACGTGCAGATTCTGGCCACGCACCCGCCCCTGGGCGTCGTCGGCGCCATCTGCCCGTGGAACTTCCCCCTGATCCTCTGCAACCTCAAGGTGATCTCGGCGCTCATCACCGGCAACTGCGTGATTGTCAAGCCCAGCCCCTTTACGCCCTACACCGTGCTGCGCTGGATCGAGCTGTGCCTCGAGCTGCTGCCCAAGGGCGTGCTGCAGGCTGTGAACGGCGGCGCGGACCTGGGCGCCCGCATGACCCAGCACGCCGGCATCCACAAGATCAGCTTCACGGGCACCATTGCCACGGGCAAGCGCGTCATGGCCAGCTGTGCACAGACGCTGAAGAAGGTGACGCTCGAGCTCGCGGGCAACGACGCCGCCATCGTGTTTGCCGACGTGGCCGACGAGCCGGGCCGTCTGGACACCGTGGTGGCGCAGACCGCCGGGGGAGCCTTCTTCAACGCGGGCCAGATGTGCGTGGCAACCAAGCGCGTCTACGTGCACGCGTCCATCTACGACGCGTTCTTGGCCAAGTTTGTCGCCGAGACCAACAAGAACTACGCGCCGGCCGTGCCCGCGGCCGATGCCACCGACGACGCGCGCCGGGGCGACGACAGCGTGCCGACCGTCTTTGGTCCCGTCTCCAACAAGATGCAGTACGACATTGTGCGCAACATTTTGGAGGATGCCAAGGCCGACACAGGCGGCGGCAAGATTGTGGCGGGTGGCGAGGTGCTCGCGGGCAACGGCTTCTGGATCCAGCCCACGGTCGTAGCCGAGCCGGCCGAAGACTCGCTGCTGGTGCGCGAGGAGCAGTTTGGGCCCATCATCCCCGTGCTCAAGTGGACGACGGACGACGAGGTGGTGGCGCGGGCCAACCTTGCGAACGCAGGACTCGGCGCAAGCGTCTACTCGACCGACGTGGCCAAGGCGCGCCGCCTGGCCGACCGGCTTGAGGCCGGGTCCGTGTGGATCAACGCGAGCGAACAGCCGAATGTGCGCGCGTGGTTCGGCGGCTTCAAGGACAGCGGCTTCGGCGGCGAGATGGGCAAGCAGGGCCTGCTGTCGTATGCGTACACCAAGAGCATCCACATCCCCAAGGACAAGAAGGCGGCTTCATCTGCGTCAACATCAGAGGCCAAGGAGGCGACGGTCGCCGAACCGGCTACGAAGCCGGCCACAGCGTCCATCCCGTTCTCGGCCCTCTTTTCATGCTTCAAGTAAACATCGTATCACAGGTGAAAAAGGGGAACAGCAAGGAAAAAAACGGTAGGCAGGAGGGCTGTTTGACGGCGTCTCTAATTTGATCAACAAAGTTGCGAAATCGTTGCGGAATTCTATATGTGGACGTGCACCTGCGCGCCGACTGTATATTGTTGTCGTTTTTCTTTTCGATATTTTCCTTCTCCTTGTACTTGCCGTCTTGCTGTCTTCCACTACTGAATAAACTTCTTCAGACCGCGCAGACGCTCCTTGGCCGTCTCCAGCACGTCGTCCGGCTTGCACACGGCAAACCGCAGGTAGTCCTCCACAATGTTCGCGTTGGCCTCGGTGTAAAACTCGGTCGGCGGGATGGCGGCCACGCCCAGCTCCTGGATCAGGAACCAGCACAGCTGGAAGTCGCGCGGCCGGCTGGCGACGTGCGGCGGGAAGGGATAGTCGGCCGGCAGCTTGACCTTGCTGAGGTTGGCCAGCACAAAGTAGCCGCCCTCGGGCTCCGAGTAGGGGATGTCGAGCTCGCCCCAGATCTCATTGAAGCGCGCCAGCTTGCCCTTCATTTCCCTGACGCTGTCGTCCCAGAAGCCCTCCGCGTCGGCCTTTTCGAAGCCTACGGTAGTGAGTGGTCAGTAGATGCCGCTCTACGGCATGTTTCTCGTCGTGGGTGGCGGGGAAGGGGAAGAGTTACCAATGGCGCACGCCTCTTGCAGGGGCGACACAGACGAGTAGCATATGCGCGTGTGCGCCGCTGACACATGCTGCAGCAGCTCCGGAGGGCCGATGAGCCAGCCTAAAAACGTCAGGTCCTGTTCACCTCTCACGACAGCCACCCGCGTATCACCTCCCACTCACCAACCCGCCAGCCCGTGGCGTAAAAGTTCTTGCCGGCTGAGCCGACCGTCAGCGTCAGCTTCTCGATCTCGGGCGACAGCGTCGCAATGCGCGTAAACGGCGTGTAGAACAGGCGGTCGTAGACCTCGTCCGACAGGATGATGATCTGGTTCTTGAGGCAGATGTCCGCAATCCTGAGCAGCTCGTCCTTGGAAAACACCTTGCCCACCGGGTTGTGCGGCGTGTTGATGACAATCATCTTGGTGCGTGGCGTCACGGCCCGCTCCAGCTCCTCAAAGTTGACCGTCCACTCGCCCGCCGACGACGTGCGGTCGGCGCCGTCCGCCGGCGGGTGCATCGGCACGTACACAATCTTGCCGCCGGGGATCTCGATGTTGCTAATGTACTGGTCGAAAAAGGGCTCAAAGATAATGACCTCGTCGCCCGGCTCGATAAAGGCCATGAACGCGCTCAGCATGCCCTCGTTGGCGCCCGTCGTGACGGTCACCTCGGTCTCCGGGTTCAGCGGGCGGCCCCAGAACGGCGTGTAGGCGTCGGCAATGGCCTTGCGGAGGCGTGGCCGGCCCTTGGTCGGGCTGTACTGGTTGCACTCGACGCGGTCGAGCGCCTCCTTGGCGGCGTCCAGCACAAACTTGGGCGGGTTGTACCCGAAAAAGCCCTGGCCCATATTGACAATCGGCTGCTTGGGCGACGCTGCGGCGGCCTCGTTGACAATCGTCCAGACGTCTTGCCGCTGGCCAGAGACGCGGGCGGCGGGCTGGAGCTTCTTGGTGGACGCCATGGCGGGTGCTGCGTAGAAGCGAAGCTGGCGACAATGCGGGGAAGATGCGCGAGTGACAACCGACGAAACCTGCCTGGGGAGAGGCTTTAGACAGGATAGACGCATTTGGGATGCAGGAGCGCCAAAAAAAGAACAAAAAGCCCGTATGTGCCGTGGATGCCGTGGGTGGTCAGCGACGATTATAAAGCCAGCTCGCGGATCGAGGCGACGGAGAACGAAACTCTGACTCGGGGTGCTGTTCCGTCTAGGCGTGTGAATTCCGCAATCGGGCGCGCCAGCAGTGCGAACAAGTCAGGTCCGTTGGAGAGCAGCGAATCGCAGTGGCTGACCAGCCAATGACGTTGTTCCTGCAGCTGTTGCGCCATAGCGACTAGCACGCATAGCGCCGGGACGAAGATAGGCGTCAGACAGGTGCAACAAGCATCCGAAAAAGCTTCTTTGCGAGATGCACTTAAACTTGGCGGGGTCAAATCAAGCCGACACGTTTGTGGCCAACAATGCTGTGAACAGAGGCCTGTGTCACCAATCCTCTTGCGGTAACGCGAGTCGAAGTATGCCAAGATTCCAATGTGGTTTGATAATAAGTAACAGTTGTCTTGAGTTGCTGAGACAAAAGATGCAAAAACCGTGTTCCAAGAACCCATCCTGATAGAAATGTCCCAATGAATGCCGAGCAACGGCCAAAAAGAACAATAATGAAACAGACAATGAGCAAAGGAGAATATAAGACAAATGGAACAAAACGAAGGGACAGCAAGCAGACCAGAGGACCGAAGACCAAATGACCAAAAGACCAAAATACATATATCGACAGGAAAAACGAACCATGGTGGATACAGACAAATCAACATAACACACAGTCCAATACAACACAAGCCCCTTCAATTCACACTCTCACGGCTCACACAGCGCTGTAGCCGCCCCGGCTGCCGCTGCCCTGGAGAGTGTTAATCAGCCTCCGCACCCAGTCCTTGAGTAGGAACGGCGCGTCGCGCAAGGTGTCGATGTGCGGCAGCAGGTCCCAGCCGCGCGCGCCATACCGGTTGTAGTTGAGCCAGGAGCCAAAGATGAGGTACGCCGCCGTGCCCAGAAACACCAGGACCACGAACCACGTGAAGAAGCCCCAGTGGTCACGCCGCCCGTCGGCCGCGTTCTCGCACGCGTACTTGGTGTACCACGTCAGCCGCAGGGTGCCAAACGCGCCGTCGGCGTCGTGGATCTCGTAGCCGCCAAACACGAGCGCCGGGTTCTCGCCCTCGCGCGTCAGCTGCTTCTCGCCGGGGTGGTCCTCGCGCGTGCTGAAGCCCGCATCCACGAGCGTCTCGTTCGCCACCATCTGCGGCGGCTCCGCCGAACCGCCGCCGCCCGCCGCCCCCTCGTACTCGTCCACCAGCCACTCGCCCTCGGTGCCCGTGCGCTCCTTGTCGCACAGCAGCTCCACAATCACGCGCTGGTTCTGGCGGTCCTTGACGGCGCCGTCGAGCGGGTACCGCCCGCCCTGCAGCACCAGCCGCACGCCCTCCTGCTGCGCGTCCGCGTTCGAGTCGGCCGTCTTGAGGCGCGTCGCCTTGTGGTCGAGCGAGCCGCCGCCGTGGTCCGCGAGGTTGCCGGCTAGTGGAATCACCTGTGTGATGCTGGTCGTGCCGTCGGCCGCTCGTAGTCGTTTTATCGCGCAGGCTTGTTGTTGAGTTAGTACGTGAGCAATGAATAACAACAAAAGAAAAAGAAAAAAAAGAAAAACTAGACAAAGATATGAACCCACCCCAGCTTCCGTTTGGGCACTCTTCTCCCTTGGGCACGTCCTCCTTGCGCTTCAGCGGGCCGCACAGATCCAGCGTGTACGTAACATTCTGCTCGGTGGGCGGAGTGTGCTGCGTCGTGACGACGGAGTGCGGGCCCCGGAGAGGGCTAAAGTCGAAGATCTGCTTGTCCGCGACGACGCGGTCGCACGCCAGCATAGCCGCTGCCGGCTGCACGGCGGCCGCGAGGGCCACGCTGAGCAAGAAGATCATGCTGTGATGCCGTCAAAGGATGCTTTTGCGCACCAGCCAATGGAGAGTACTACGGTCGAGGTGACCAGTGCACGTGAGTCGAGATTGGGAGGGTAGGTGTCGAGGAAGACGGAAGCGAGACGCGACGGTCCCGTACAGTGTCAATTAGATAGAAGCCGGACAAGGCACAGCGGTCGGCGTGATGCTGCTATCCGGGCTACCCGTCGTCAAAGACGTATCGAAAGTATCTCGGGATCGAGGAGGCAAAGTTTTGGCTTGGTGTCGGAGAGGGGCCTAATATAAGGCGTTTGTTGGCGAGTTGGATGAGATGTTTCTTTGTAAACAGCGTTGTGCGGGAGAACGAACGTAACAATGTCAAACGTGATAGTTGATGGCCATCGAGAGAGGTCGTGTGCTTGGAGCTGTTGGTGGCTCGTAGTGTTGTCGAGAAGCTGCTTACTCGACGGCGGTTTCCCGGGAAAACAGGCTGCCTGTGAAAGGGAGCTCCCGTATTAGGATAAGCGGGCATTCGATGATTCCGTCATAGGACATATCAGCACGTGACACGTCACACCTGGATCTTGATGACATAATACGCTAGCTCTGTCCAGGGCTTCACATGTGCCGATCTGTCTGCTCCTTGTAGCTACTGCATGCCCCTGAGAAACCCGTTACATCGCCGATAGCGCATTCCAGGGAGCTTGTGGGCCTCAACGGTCGCCTGCCCATACGGCAGAGGTGTCGTGCGCCGTACACCGCACAACATCCATTTATTGGCCCAGCTCGCTGGATCAAGCCGCATCCATTGGCCGCTGTTGTGCATGCAGATCGATAGTGTTTGCAGCAACGTGCAGCCGAGCCGTTTAGAAGAACAAAGGTTGCGTAAGAAGGGCCTGAGACGAGACGATTCTCACACGAGAAATTGAAAAAAAAGGGAAAAAAAAGAAGAAAAAAAAGGAGAGACCGACTCGCGAGATGGACAAGACGAATACTCGACAACGGCCACGGATTGCCGTTCGGCAGATTTGCTCGTCTGCCGTCGAAGCGAGTAGGGCTTGCACTGAGCAGGCCCGACCCCTTGCTTCCTCGGAGGTCAGTGCCATGTGTGACCGGCCGATTTGTCCGTTTTGTCTGATGCATTCGTGCAGTTTTCTTAGGGATGGGTGCTCATGCACCGTACTTCTGTGATTGTGCAGCTCGTGCAGCCGGTGCCAACCTGGGCTCGGACCCTGCTGCAGAATTTTTTCTCTGCTGCTTTTTCGGCCTTTATACGAGAGCTCTGTCGCCTGATCGTTCCGACTCCTTCTAGCCCGGGCGCGAACTTGTACACTGCTGCCGTTCACTCATTATCACGCTACATCACAGCGTTAATTATAAAAGCAGCACCAGTGATGCAAACACGGAAGACAGAATACAGACATCTGTCCGACTTAAACGTACGACATACGTCGTTTGATGCCATAATATGCTCCACATTGCAGACAGCGCGATGGCGTCCGTTAGTGCCAGGATCCGGCTCTTGCCCTGGCAGCGCCAGCCAATCAGGAGTCCCATCCCTGATTGAAGTGCGGGACAGGCCAGGGAACCAGACTAGGAAAGAGCTAAGAAGAAGTGAACGGGAGCGTGAGAAAGAAGGAAAGTGCCAGGGGGGACGCGGACGCATATCAGGAAGGCACGAATGCGCCGTGACAGGACACGACGAACAGGGGCGGGGGTTCTGTTCTCTGTTCTCAGGGAAGGAACGACCAGGGCTGGGTGCGGCATCTCGCTCATCCAGAAAGGGCAAACAGAACAGCATCTACAGAATACGTCGTAGTCACATCTGAGTCCCAAACACAAGTCAACAGCACACCAACGACGCCCCTGTCGACCTGCTTCACGGTCTCCGACCCACGATCGCAGCCATCAATTTAACTTTTTACCCACTCCAGCTGCTGCGCGACTGGTTGACGGACCCTGCTTCTCCACGCCACATCGCTGGCCCCCAGTCCGCTTCAGCATTTTCGAAAATTGTGTGCATCCGTTTTGGACTTGATTATCACCTCTCTTATGATCTGCCTTTTCTGCATCCTGGTCGTCACCTCTCACCGTTTCGCCGTCCCGTTGCATCGGGCTGCTCAATCTCACTGTTTCGTTTTGGCTCTGGCCATTGCTCCACCGACCGGCCTCAGCCTCGAGTTACAGTTCTTCGAAAGACCCCCGGTTTTGGCCCATTTCTCAGATTTGATGCACGACGATCACTTCCTCGTGGTTTCTTAGCGACCCTGTGAGCGTCGTCCGTGAGTGGCAATGCCTTTTTCCTCCCGCCTCGCCCCTTTCCCAGCCCTCCAGCACTCCCATCCTCCTGTCGTCACCTGTCCCGCCCTCTAAACAACGCGCCCAGCTAACGCGACAGCACTCTGCCGGCCCAGAAACTTTTTGTCTGTAGGCGATACAGCACAGTGTGCTGGTGGTTCTTTGTTTGCCGTTTGCGTGAGTGCGACCGAATTGGACTCGACGAAGGAGGTTTCCTTTTTTTCTTTTCGTTTCAATGCGCACAAAATTCTGACAGAACTGCAGTTTCGCGACGACAGCATCGAGACGTAACGACATTGAGACATAATTTTGAGACACAATTTCGACAATCTCGCATTTTCCTCGGGCTCTCCTTTAACGGCGCATACCCACGACGATTCTTACAGCTATTGTACGTCCACCGCTTTCGACACTCCTTTGCGCCACCTTGAAAGCGTCCAAGCTTTTCCTCTTGTTGTACTCTGCACACCTGTTTTATCGTCTCTCCACCGCAGTGTCCTTTGCGTTTCAAACCTTGCAGATTTGCTGCTCTCTCATACCGCTGCTACAGCCTCAGTTGTCTAACGCGACGAAAGACAGGACGCACTGTACCTCCTATGCCATGCCCGTGATCGCTACGCCCACAGCCCTACGACCTTGTGCATGAGACCGTTGCTTGTGGTACCTCCAATTGTGCGACGCCGTCTTCAATTCTCCGGTGACCACTGAGGTACGACATATCGATACACAGCCGACGAAAGCGATCTACGAATCCCACCTCTTGCAGCTCCGTGAATCGGTGCGGATATAGATGCACGCGTAGCCGGTACAATGCCCTGGCAACCATTGCCTCACATTGCGTTCGCAGTAGCGACGTTCCCCTTTGCAGCATCCCACCCCGAAGACCTCGTCCTCGAAATCGGCGATGAGCTCTACATTATCGAGGAGACCACCGACGGCAGCTGGCTGCGTGGCTATCTGCTGAAGCCGCCGAGCTTGCTGGCCGGTCTGACATCTGTCAAGGGCCAGACCCTCGAGGCACGCGTTTTCAGCGGCATTTTCCCGAGAAGCTGTGTCGAAGTGCGCGAGCTACTCGGCGAGTCAGTAGCTGGCGACGAAGACGACGAACATGAAAACGACAAAACTGCCGCTGACGGTAGCGACGATGGCGCAGGCGGCGAAAACCAGACGGGCGATCCCCACGGCAGCGACTCGGCAAAGAGTGGCATCGCTGGCCAGCGACCCGCCAAGAAGCGTGAAGCCCTCAAGGAGCTCGAGCTGTCCGTCATCAACGGCACCGCCGACGGCTATGCGAAGAGCAGTCGCACCAGCAACCCGTCCTCGCGCGCTCGCTCCATGGCGACGATTTCGTCCCAGGAGCGCCTCTCCGTCCCGGTCAAGCGCGATCCCAACGCACCGCGCCCACAAGCACCCGTTCCCATGCTTAAGATTGGCGACGAGACGCCGACCTCAGCAGGCGAGCCGCTGATCGACGAGATCGCCTCCTGCCTGCGCGAGTGGCACTCCACCAACCTACACGAGCTCCTCCTCACCCGCCAGTACCACAAGCTCGACATCCTCTCGCAGCTGATTGCGTCGTTGAACCTCGCCCGCCAACAGTTCCTTCACAACGTGCTGACGACCTGGGAGTACAGCATCTTGCGTGAAAAGACAGTGTGGGATCTCGTGCGTGTCAACAAGCTCTGCGGCGGCGAGGTCATTGTGCGGGACCCCGTCCAGCGCGGCCGCATCCTGACGGGCGACGACTCCGTGGTCGAGATCACACAGCTCCAGTCCATTATGAGCATGCTCAGCGAGCCCCCACAGCCGCATGTTGAGCCCACTGCCCTTCATCATTTGCTTGTCGACGTCAAGGGCTTCGCGGGTGCGTCAACTGAGGACACCACGCTGGTGCTCAGCCTCGTTGGCCGTGTGGGCGGCATCCTCGTCCGTCTGTCTGAAAACTTTAGCATCAGCACGCCGCCCGGCGGCTCCATCAACAATCTGACCAAGGGCCTCGCCATGCGCTCTCTCTTTACCGACCTCTCGTCTGCCGACATTGGCGAGGCCCCGGCTCTCGACTCCGACCTCTTCCTTGTTGTGGCGGTTCGTTCGGCGCAGCAAATCTCCACTGCCGCTCAACCACACTCGAGCAAGCCAGCCTCCCGCTCAGGTTCAGGTTCGCACGGCCACGGCGCTGGCGTGCCCATGAGCGGAAGTGGTGCCTCTAAGGACGGCAACCGCCCGCCCCTGTCCAGTGGGAACAAGTCGGTCCGGAGAAGTCTGATGTGGTCCGGCAAGAGCAGTCGTGCCGCCTTGTCCCGCTCGGCCAATACGAAACTCGACTCGCTGAACGAACAAGGCGAGGACCGCCCAGGAACCGGTGGTGCCCCGGCCAGCCGCGACGGTCAGTCACAGCCGCCGAGCACAGCTACCTCAAAGAGCGCCGGCCGGAGTTCATTTGACGGCTCGACAGGTCACTACATGACGACCGATCGGATGACGGGCGTTGGTGTCCTGAAGCTCAACGCCATCATGAAGCAGCAAAACGACGAGGTGGAACATGTGATCAACATCTGGGCGCCCAGTGACCGCGTCGGCGAGAAGCAACAGGCGGGCGACGACTGGGACCCGTTGATCCAGGAGCTCATGCACAGCAGGTCTGGCCAGTTTGAAAAGTCGCGCGGCTCTGAGCGCGTGCAAGTGCACCTCCGCGCCTTCAATCACCAAGACGCCGATGTTCTTATCCGAGCTACGCCTACACTGCTGGCTGGTGTCGGCAAGACCAACAAGATGGGCTTCTCGGGAGCACCGACGAAGCCCCGCTCCGACATTTATGTGACGCTGCAGGATGCTATGCTCAGCCGCCAAGTCCAGTTGTCTCGTTATGGCACAAGCCCAGCAGCGCTTCCCAACGGCATGCACGGCAACAATCTGCAGGTCACACTCGAAGTGCGCCGCGCCAATGGTGAGCGCATCGACAACTGCATCTTCCCCTACTCCAATGGCGAGGGTCTCAGCACGTGGCGCTCCTTGGCGGCGGAGAGAAGTGAAGGCTGGCGACAGACTCTGCGTCTGTCCCTGGTGCCACAGGACGTGTCTTCGGCGCACGTGGTCATGTTCGTTGCGGATATGCCCAACCCTCCATTTGCCGTGGCGTACATGCCGCTGTGGGACCAGTCAGCATTTGTGCGGGACGGTGCTCACTCTCTTCTCTTGTACCGCGTCGACGAGAATACCGTTGCACCTCGTCCACCGGCCAACGCACCGCCTGGGCGTGGTGGCTACCTTTCCTTGCCGTGGGCTTCCAAGGGCCGTGGTGACGCGCAGTCCGAGGTCACTGGCCCGCTGGCTGCGCTCCGCGTCGAGTCATACTTGTGCAGCACACGCTTCTCCCAGGACCGTGTTGTCCTGGGTCTGCTGAAGTGGCGCGAAGGCCTTAAAGAAAACGTTCCGAGTTTGCTCCAGCAGCTCATCTTCGTTCCCGAGATTGAAGTCGTGAAGCTTCTCAGTGACGTGCTGGACGCCCTGTTTGCCATCTTAGTCGACTACGCTGGCAACGACGAGTACGAGGACCTCGTCTTCACGGCACTTGTGCGGGTTCTTGATATCGTCCACGATCGCCGCTTCAACGTTGGTCCGCTTGTCGACCACTACGCCGAGAACAAGTTCAACTACCCTTTCGCCACACCCTGTCTCGTTCGATCGTTCACCCGTCTCCTCGCCAAACCCACGGAGCCCCAGATATCGCGTAAGCTCCGTGCCACGTTCAAGGTCGTCCGCCATATTCTCAAGTTCATCACACACGCGCGCGACCAGCAAAAAGTCAAAGAAGCAGGCATCGGCATCACCAGCTCGAGTCCCGGTTTCACGCGCCACCTGCAGAGCATCTTCAAGGCCCTCGAGGCCATGATGCGCAACACGGCCCCCGTTCTCGTCGGTAGCCAGACGCTGGCAGTCCAGCACTTTCACACATGGCTGCCTGAGCTGTCGAATCTGTTGACGACCGAAGAGATTTTGCACATTGCCATTGACTTTATGGACGCGTGTGCTAACGTCAAGGGCAAGCTCGTGCTGTACAAGCTGGTCCTGATCATCAACTACTCCCGTCTGGAGATTTTCTCTCACCCGGAGCAGAGATCTGCGCTGAGCGCCAATACAGTTCGCTGGATAGCACCACATTGGGGCCACAGCGACGAGGTGACTGAGCAATGGAAGGAGCAGGTCCGGCTCTGCTGCTCCATCCTTGCCAGCCAGATCGACCACCTCGGCCCCGAGATTCCCGACTACGTACCAAAGATCCTTGAGTCGTACCTGGCCATTCAGCATTCCATCGAAACTGCCGCTGCTGCCGCCGGCGCCAACACACCAGCCAAACCTCCACGAACCCGTCTGTCGCTGCTCTTCCCGACGCAATATCCTTTCGCATCGCGGCCGGTCGCGTTGCCAGAGAGCGGATCCGAAGACTCTCTGGATGGACGGCCGCAGCCCACCGATCAGCAGAAGCTGCTGCAGCGCCAGCAACAGCAGCCCGTCTTTGATGAGGCTCTGGTGGAACTGTCCGCCATCCTGTCTGCTGTGTCAAACTCACCAAGCGGCATGCAGCTCGAATTGGCCGACGGCGATCTTGCAGTCATTCTCGAAAATACGCTGCGCGTCCACATGAGCATCTTGCGCGGCGAAGCCTTCCCCTCGACGTGGCTGAGCACCCACATATTCCACCACAAGTCGATTATGCGTACGCTGCAATATCTGTCCACGATTCTCCTGGAAAGCTTTCTACCCGACCCGGATGATGCCGAGAGTTTCAACACGGAGCTATGGAAGCTGCTCTTTACGACTCTGCTGATGCTTGTCAGCAGCCCCTCGCTGGCGCTCGAGACGTTCCCAGAGCAGAAACGGCGTGCGGTCTGGAAGATTGCAGGTGACGTCCGTGAGCACGGCGCGGATCTGCTGCGCCGGACGTGGGAGGCCATTGGCTGGGATGCGACGGCCGACGAGCAGCAGCGCTACGGCCTCAGCAAGATGGGCGGTTACCAGGTCCAGTATGTGCCGACACTGGTCGGCCCCATTGTTGAGCTCTGCCTCAGCGTGCATGAAGGCCTGCGCCGGATGGCGGTCGAGGTGCTCCAGACTATGATTGTGAGCGAGTGGACGCTGAGCGAGGACCTGTTTATCATCCAGGCTGAGATCATCGACTACCTTGACCACTACTTCAAGACGAAGCCCCTGACCGAGAGCATTCTGCAAAAGCTGTTTGTGGGCGAGCTGCTCGCCCGGTTCACAGCTCTTGCCGATGTTCCTGACGAGCCGCTCTACACGGCACTGCGCGAGCTCATTGCCACCATTGACGAGTTCCTGGATCTATTGGTCGCCGTCCACGGTGGCGACGGCGGCGGCGCAGTGACCGGCTCGTCGGCAGCCGGCGCACTTGCAGCGGCCAGTGGCGCCAATAGCGGTATACCTGCCTCGGGCGAGGCGTCCCACCTGATCAACCGGCTGCGGCTGATGGAGTTCCTCCGGGACATGCAAAAGGAAGAGATGTTTGTGCGCTACGTCCACCAGCTGGCCTCGCTACAGGCAGCATCGCGCAACCATGCAGAGGCTGGCCTGGCCCTGCGTCTGCATGCCGAGCTGTACGAATGGGACCCGCTGCGTACGGCACCGGCGTTGTCGGACCCGCCGTTCCCAGCGCAATCGCATTTTGAGCGGAAAGAGCGTATATACTTTGACATGATCAAGCACTTTGAAGAGGGCGAGGCATGGAGCAGTGCTCTGGCCGCCTACAAAGAGCTGCAGGTGCAGTACGAGACGAACATTTACGACTTCTCCAAACTCGCCCGCACCGAGCGCGCGATTGCGACCGTGTACGAGACCATCGCTAAGAGCGACCGCCTCGTGCCCAAGTACTTCCGCGTCATGTTCCGCGGCCTCGGCTTCCCGGCCAACGTGCGCGACAAGGAGTTTGTGTACGAGGGATCGCCAAACGAGCGAACAAGCGCCTTCACGGACCGCCTGCAGGAGCAGTACCCGGCAGCACAGATTGTAGTCATGCCGTCGGCGCCGGGTGCTGGCGGTTCTCGTGCTGGCTCGGGCCTGATTGCAGGTGCCGGATCGACGGCGACGGAGGACATGATTGAAGACATTGTGGAGGGCCAGTTCCTGGTGGTGTCCGCCATTAGCCCGCACCGCGACCTGCGACATCATGTCTTCCAGCGGGCCCGTGTCCCGCAGGTCATTCGCGAGTATCTGGTTTCCTCTCACCCGCAGGTCTTCTCGACCTCGCTCACCCGCCAGACCACAGGCCCTGTCGCAGAACACTATGTGCACAAGACAACGTACACGACGGCGGAGGTGTTCCCGACAATTTTGCGGCGCAGCGAGATTGTGACTGTGGGGGAAACGCGACTGTCGGCCAAGGAGACTGCCCTGGAGAGGATCTTGCGCAAGACGGCGGAAATGACGACTGTGGAAAAGAAGGTGGCCGAGGGCGACTCCTCGCCGGAGACGGCCCAAGTCCTCCTGGACGCGATCAGCATCTCCGTCAATCCCTCGTCAGAAAGCAGTGTGGTCAGCTACCGCGAGCTGCTTCCGACAAGCGGGCGCCGTGGCAAGCAGTCGGGCAGTGACGTTGCTGAGAAGGGTGAAGACGACGACAACGACGACGACGACGAGCTCGACGAGGATGACGAAGACGAAACGCCGGAGATGGATCCGCAGGAGAATGCCATCAAGATGGCGCTCGTGGACCACGCGATGATGATCAAGCGCAGTTTGGCACTGCTGGCTCGGTCGTCCAATGACAGCCTGTCGAGCCACGCGGACGATCTCATGCAGTGTATGTGTTCCCTAACCAGCCTTGTACTGCTTTCTCCTTTTCCCTACTAATACGTTCCTTCTACAGACTTTGAGGCAACGTTTGCCCCGGAGATTGCCATATTCACCCCCCAGGCCGTTATCGAGACCACGACTACATCGCCAACGTGGCCCCGCTCGTCCCCGACTGAGTCTGCGCCGCCCAGACTTCCCGATGTGGCTTCCACTTTGGAGGGCACAGCCAATGGGCCAAGGCCAAGCGGTGGCCATGCCGTAGAAAGCGGTGGTGCCGTTGTCGAGGAAGCGTCGGCGGTGCAGCCGATTGCAGCATTGCGCCAGGGCCGTGGTACGCGCCTGTCGTTCCTCGGCGGCGGCGCGACGACCGGCCGCAAGCGTGACAGCATCCACATGTCAAACAGCGAGAGCACGATTCACGAGACGTCGCGCAAGAGCAGCGTTGGTGCCGCCGAGATGGATTCGGTGAGCGAGCACAGCCGCAGCCGGAGCAAGGAGAACGCGAACCCGAACGCAAACGCGAACGCGAATGCGAATGCCGCGAACAACCGCCGGAGCTTCTTCCGCCCGAACGGCAGCGACAAGACGCCGCCGATGCCACAGTACACACCCAGCATGGAGACGACGATTGTCGGCGGCGCCCAGTACGGGCACAGTAGCACCAACGGGAACGGGACGCCGCGGCCGACCAAGAGCGGCAGCAGCGGCAGCAACAACTACTACACCACGAGCACGAGCAACAACCGGGCCCCTGCCGAGGCCAACAAGCCAAAGAGCGGTGCGGGCGAGTGGGTGGCGGAGCTGTCGCGCAAGAGCTCGGACCTGACCTCGATGGACCGCAAGCGGAGCATGAGCAGCAGTGCCGGCAACGGCCAAGGCGTCAGCAATGGTGTGGGAGGCGAGGTGGACGACCCCGGGCCGGCCAAGATGGGCGGTGTGCGGAAGCGGCTGAGCATGCTGAAGCTGGGCAAGAAGTCGAGCAAGGCCAACGGCTTTATGGGGGCCGTTGATGAAGAGTGATTGCATTTCCCTGATTTCCAGATTTTCCCCTTTGTCTTTTATTTTCGTTGCATTTCCACACTCATTCTGTTTGCTTTGCGTATATCCCTTTCCTTCAAAAATTTCGTATATGTTCCTTATAACTTTCATGTATACCAACCTTTCTATTCTGTTGTTTTTTACTTCATTTTCCTGCTCTTCCTGATTATTTCTTCTCCTTTGTCTTTTTATACTGTACCTTCAAACCAAGTATACTTTTGCAGTCCTTGTTTTTTAGCCATTTTGTTGTCGCTATCCTGTCGCTGGTGTTTTCGGATACCTTGCATTGCCACTTTTTGTTCGCATTTTCAGACATTCTAGCCAAAATCACGAAGCCATATTTTGGGATATGATTTTTTGACGTGTCGGTTCGGTTGTTCAAACATGTTCTTCTCGTTGTTATATGGATGATGGTACAATATGGTATCTATTGTCGTGACTCGATGCGACCGTATCCTATGCTAGTACGTGGTATATTACTCCATAGAATAGCTGTGCAAAAGTAGCTGCTATATAATTGTGAAGTGCTGCTGCACCCACGAAATGCCACGAACTAGAGTTAGAATATCTGTTTCAGCACGGCCACAGCCAGCGCCAGCAGAACACCAATGAGCGCCACAGCAGCAAATAGAAGGGAGCCGATGGATACAGACGGCGTTGCGGTGGTCGTGCCGTCCGCCACACGGTCTACAATCTCGTCGAGGATGCCGTCCAGCCGCGCGGCCATCTGCGTGTCGGCAAACTGGCTGCGCACGCGTGTGCGGCCGGCGTCGGCCATTTTCTTGCGCTGGGCGTCGGTCAATGCGCCGGGGACGTCGGTGCCCGGCAGGACCTTGGCCATGACGTCTGTCCAGGCGGCCACGTCGTCGGCCGAGCGCAGCCAGCCGGTGGTGCCCTCGACGACGGTCTCGGTGGGCCCGCCCGAGTTGCAGGCGAGCACGGGCAGGCCGGCGAGCATCGCCTCGAGGGGCACGATGCCAAAGTGCTCGTTGGCGGGCGTGTAGACAAGCAGGCGGCACGAGGGGCTGTGCAGAAGCAGCGACTTGAGGGCGGACGGGACGGACAGCAGGAACAAGACCTGGACGTCGGCGGGGATGCTGAGAGCGGTGACCATGGTGCGTGCGGTGGCGGTGCGCAGGCCGAGCTCGGTGGCCAGAGCGTCGAGTTCACGGTGGTAGCCGACGTTTTCGGCAACGCGGTTGTCGTAGCCGCCGGCGACGACGAGCCGCCTGGGGGAGGTGCCGGTGGGCAAACCGGCAAACGCACGGATGGCCAGACCAATGTCCTTTTTGCGCTCAAAGCGGTTGATGCTCAAGACAAACGGCAGACCCTGCCACAGGTCGACGGGCTCGTCCCTGTTCTGCTTCGTCGTCTTGTCATTGCTGTTGTTGCTGGCCCGCTCCTGCTCTAGTGCGTCCTCCTGCTTGATGTCGATGCACGGGTAGACGACGCGCAGGCCGTTGTCGTCCTCAGCCACCAAAGGGTCGATGCCCACCTTGACCTTGGCCGCCAGCCGCGGCCAAGTCGCCGTCACCACCGACTTGGTAAACCGCGAGTTGACGGCCACTGCGTCGGAGAAGCCCATGCTCCACTGCTCCAGGGCGTCAAATGGCACCCGGTACAGCCGCTTCCACCACTTCTGCCGGCCCTTGGCCAGGAGCAGGTCCGGGAAATGGCAGTAGAAGAAGATGGGCGTAGGTGTTGTCTGCTGTGCAGCGCCACCATGGGCGCTGCCAAGGCTCCGCAGCAAGGGCAGTCCGGCCGACAACTGGTCGACAAAGTACGCCGTGGCGCCCAGCGCCGCCAGCTCTCCCGTCAGCCATATCTGCAGCAACAGATGCACCTGGCGGGCAATCGCGCAGAGGATCGCAAAGCGGCCGAGGATCGACGCCGGCACCACGTTGCCGCCACGCACGCGCACGTCCAACACACCCGTGCCCGGGCGCACCTCGTCAAAGCAGTGTGCCGGGTCGCAGTGGCTCGTAAAAATGACCACCCGGTGGCCGCGGTTCTGGAGGCCGACGGCGGCGTCCACAACAAGCCGCTCCGCACCGCCGATGCCGAGGTCCGGGTGGAAGAAGACGACCGTCTTTTTGGGCGATGACGGTGATGCTGGCGATGGCGAAACGACGGACTTGGCCGATGCCCCTTTTGATGACTTGCCCGCCATGATTGTGTCTGGTGGTGCGGAAGAGGGTGTGGGCACGGGGTGGCAGAGTGGTGATGCACCAAGACGTGTAGTTTAGGAGCTTGGGTGGAGCTGACGTGACAGGTTGCAGATTGCCTTTCTGGGCCAGCTCCAACACTGTGCGCAGTGGGGACAGTGCCTAAAATTGTCCATAATATCACTGTGTTGCACTGTATTGATAGCGTGTTGCTCTTCCATACAGCTCAATAGCTCTACACGTATCTAACTCCATACATAACACAGCTATCAGACACGTCTTGTATTCTTTGCGTCTTTTGTGACAAGACAGAAATCAAGAATAGGTTATTCTGCTCGCCAGGTACTGGGAACTTGACAAGTGTGAAGAGCACGAAAGTTAAGCGCCTCGAGTGTTTCTTGTCGAATAATGCTTGTCTGTGTGCTCTTGCATTGTGGAGCTCCCTGCAAAGACGCCTGTAGCTAGTACGGAGTTCGCCGGTAAGGAGTTGTAGTATTGCTTCCAGGAAACACCCCACGCGACACCCATCGGCGCCTGTTTCTTGGCCGATCGTGATGGAGATCGAACGAGGGGTCTTTCAGTCCGCAAAAGCAAGATGCATGCGCGTTTGCCAGGACCCTGGTCTGTGCTTCTCGACGAGCAAACATTCTGTCTAATTCTGTCTTTGTGCCACGCCAGACGTTCAAGAGGCTGGCTGCTGCTGTCTATCCACCGTCCAGCCATCGTCGATTATTTCCACTCGACTGCCGTTTGTCGAGTTTTCTCTTTTCCCGGGCCCTCCTCTTTTTTGCTTTTTTTTTTCGGTCCCGTTAATTCCTCTCGCTCGCGATTCCGTTTGTCTACAGACGCGGATCCCCGCTGCAACCGTGCTTGGCGTCTGCGCGGTTGTATTGAGTGTGTCCAGTTGTCGGGATGTGTGCCGAGAGGTCCAAGAGCCTGGAACAACGCCGCTACTGCAGGTTGTTTGCCACTGCGAACAAGCCTCGACGCGTTTAAAGAGGATCTCGACGCGTCAACATTCACAACCGCAGTTGCATCACAAGCGCGTCGTCGAATTCTGCTTGACATCGGCGTTTCATGTTCCCTATCTGCAAATGTTAGAAAAAGAAGACGCTTCTTGTTTAAAACGACGAGGGTCGACCTTTGAGCTCAGTTGCCTTTCATGTTCTCTTCCTTCCATCCCATTGCTTCGTCGTCTTTTTTTTGCTTTCATTTTGCACCGACAACTCACCTAGACCTCATGCCAATGAACAAGGTGCATCTTGTGGCCCAGACCTGCTCCTTGCCAGCCTTTTTGTGGACCTAGCCGCCAACAACCACTGCCGGTACGACTGGAAAACGGGGAACACGGAGAAGAAAAGAGAAAAGAGAAAAGAGTGATAGAGGGAAAAGATCTCCTCTGAAAGCGTCGCGATCTTGACCTTGTCCCTCTTTCCAAAAGGGAGCAGCCCAGTACAAGAAAGGAAGCGTCGACGCCTGGCCTTTCTCAACCTTCGCTCTTGCCCTGCTGCACAACAAATTGCACGCCCGTCCCTTGCATCTATCTGCTGCTTGTGGCGTTCATTCCTTCCGTCGTACCACGTTCTTGCCATTTCCACGTTTTTCTCCCTTGATGTCCTCGTTCCTGCCATTCCAGTGAAAGAACCGCACATTTTTGCACGGCATCGCTCCTTCCTTGACAGACCAACTTGTGCTTCTGCTGCTCCTTCCTTCTGTGACCACGCCTGTGTTCTTTCCCTCTTAGTCTTTCTCGTCCTTGCGTCCTGCCCTGCCATTCCGGGAATTGGTCGCTTCTCTCACTCCCCCACGACTCTGAATTGCTTCTTTATTCTCTCCGTATCTCGCTCTCCTTTGCCGTTGTTCAAATTCCATCCACACTGTCTCTTTGTATCCGTGGAGAGACTTGTATTTTATTTCATCCCTTTAGACCGGTGCGGTCCGGTTCGCTCCTTGGTATCCTTGCAATCCTTGAAGCCCAGTTTTCTTTCGCCCTTTGTATTGTCTGTTGGTAGCTGTTACTGTTTTTTTTTTTTTCTTTTCTTCTTTCGTTTCTCGATCGACAACATGGCGGGTTATTCCGTGGAGGCTACGCCGCCTACGACCGCCGACCGCAAGGAACGCGTGCTCGATCACCAGCACCCTCTGTCCATGTCTCCATCTCCATGGGCCGCGGCCGCACCGCCCACGCCTCAGGATTCACTCGCATCACCCTGCCAGAGCCCTCCGACATCGCCGTCGCTGAAGTTGGCCGAACCCGTCTCGCCCTCCCCTGGCACACTCGACGAGGATGACAATGTCCTCATGCATGATAGCGGCAGTGCCGCCAAGACGACGTTGATTAGACGCTCAACGCCGACATTGATCACAATTGGCCCCAAAGTTGCCCGTGAGAACCGAATGCAGAACTGGCTGTCCGAGATACCGCCTCCTGTGTCGCCACAAGAACGCTACATCCAGGGCCTCAATCCGGCCGTCGACCACCCGCTGCACCCCCGGCCGCTCCGTGCACGGGCACCCCGCCAAGCACCGTACCTGGGCAACACCGGTGTGACCGGGGACGACGACGCGCTCTCTCGTTCGTGTGAGAAACTGGCTATTGACGCGTCCGATAAGGAGAATGCCATGGTCCGCAACAGACTGCGGTCTCTGGGCAGCCCGCCTCAGATCACGCCAACCAACGTGCTGGCCGAGAGGCCTGTCTTGGGAACGAAGAAGAGACTTCTGACAGAGGTATGAATGTGCATCCAAACCAAAACCCCACGTGGCCCTGCATCTGGGATTGCTAACATTGTTTCTACAGGATGCTGGTGACCTCTCTGCACGGAAGCGGACGAGACTTCTGGACCCTGTACGCCGCTTCTCGCAGCGCCTGTCTTCATCGCTTACCATGTCTTATGGGGTGGCCGAGGAGAAGCGGGACAGTGAGGACCTGTCTCCCGAGGAGGTGGCGAAGCAAAACGAAATGCTCTACAAGTTCACCCATCTTAGCAAGACGCCATCTAGCAGCATCCGCTCGTCTCTGTCCAAGCGTAGTGGTACCTTCCGTTCGCAAGGGTCCAGCACCATACGCCGTATCATGTCATCTAGGTTGGCACCTGCTATGCCACCGCCTTCACGCGATGACCAGGTCGGATTCTGGGCAGAAGGGCGGCCTGATATGATTGTCAATGTGGCTTTCATTGGCGACGCTCGCGTCGGCAAGACGGCGCTGATCAAGTACGTCCCCCTGGTGCTTTTCAGAAAGTACAAGAGAAACGGCTGCTAACTGACTAGGCGCCTGGTGTATGGAAATTTCCCCCAGACATACGCACCGAGCTCCATCCAAGAGGAGACGATCCGTATCATGGTCGACGGCGTCCGTGTCCAGTTGAACCTCTCGGAAGGCGGCAGCGCTCGTGATCCTTGTGAGCCAAGCATTCTAGCACTCGGCTGGTTCAGTGTCGTGGTCCTCTGCTTTGACATTGGCCACCACGGCACGCTCCATAGTCTGCAGAAGGTAAGCAGCATACACGGCCGCCACAGAAAGGCACACGCTCACCGATTCTGATGTAGTACCGTAATGACATTGCCATGTACGAAGAGAACTCGGTTCTTGTGCTGGCTGGACTCAAGAAAGACGCTCGTCGCCGTTTGCCCCCTCTTCAGTTGACCTTTGTTGAGGACGCCGTGCAGGTCACACCGGAAAAGGTGAGAGATGGCTGCTTTTGACCCCCCAATTCCGAGTTGTCGTCGTGGATTCTAACACACACGGCAGGGAATGGACGCAGCCCTGAAGCTGGGCTGCACAGAATACTTTGAGTGCTCGTCTCTCGCCTCCTGTGAGGGCATCGACGACCTGTACGACTACATTGCTCGGGCCGGTGTCGAAGTCCAAAAAATCCGCAGCAAGACGATATCGCGCTTCCGCTTCGAGCGCACGGTCGATAAGGGCATGGCCAAGATCGCCGAGGGCGTCCGGTCGATTTTCACTTTTAACGGCAGCTCCGCTTAGAGCTTGTCCTGAGCATGCTACATAGCTGGCCACACCGGTCCAAGTCAGACGAAAACGGCATGATGCGATGCTATTGTACGATGTACGAGGTATATATGATCGAAAACGGAACACGACAACAAAAAGACAACGAAAAGACAAAACGACGGAAAGGGAAAAGGAAAGGAAAACAAAAAGGAAAACAAAAAGGATTGGGAACGGAAAAGGTCAAGGTACTGTTGCACACTGGTGTATTGGAGGCATTAATTGTATTATGATATATTATTTCTTGGGCTGGATTGGGATTGTTCCTCAAACTTCGGATCGGTGCATGGCCACAAAAGATGTCCTGTGACGCAAAATGGCTCTCATGCACTGCTATAACAGCAGAGTCGAGACCAGTATCGCACCGCGGAACATTGACGGTTTGTATTTTTACAACTGTATTGGAGTTTAACTGTCGAGATACGACAACACAATTTGGTTCATATTTATGTACTTTCAAGCATGCACATTGTTGTTCGTCGGAACAGTGAACAGGTGTCATCATGCCGGTTATCTATGTATAGTCCTAACCTAACGCTCTAAAGTGATGATACTATTGTGTCTCGATCAACGCCCGACAAACAATGCATCCCCAAAAATGCAAGTTAAAAATTAACGTGGCAATAAATCAAACACTCGCAGGATAAAAAGGAGTAAATCGTGGCCAAAATCTGTTTAAAAGAAAACAACATAAGACAAGCAACAGAAGAGCATTCGGATCCGGTCTGTACTTTTACAGGTAGAGGGACTGAGCAGCCACAATGCCGCGCTTGATCTTTTCCAGACTCTCCTCAAACTTTTTTGTAATCTCCTCGCTGCCCATCACCTTGCCGGCCTCGGCCATCTGGCGCAACAGCTCTTCGAGCCGCCGGAACAAGCGCACCAACGAGCCCTCGTAGGCGTTTGTCATTTTGCTGCGGTGTGTCAGTGCTTGTGTCGCGGATAGAAAACGAGGGAGACGGGGGAACGGGGTGCGAGAGCTGAAGCTTACCAAATGTCTGCAAACGAGGCGCCCTTGGCCCACGCCAGGACCGTCTCCATCAGCTGCCACTTGAGGCTGGCCACGTACTCCTCCTCGTTGATGTCCAGCTTGCTCTCCTGGCTGACCTTGGCAATGATCTTTGCCTGCGACTTGATCTCGCGCAGCGGCTTGGCCAGGTCCTCCTTCAGATCGGGCGCCTCCACCTTCTCGTCAAAGAGGAAGCACGTCATGACCGACGCCACCACCTCGGGCGACAGGTCGTTGAAGAAGCGGTTGAACAGCAGCTCCGACAGCAGCAGCTCGTGGCCCTCGGTCGACGAGATCTGGCACGCCACGCGGGCCTTGAGCTGCACTACGTCGTCCTCGTTGATGAAGCCCAGGCGCCGCAGCACCGTCTTGCGCGACTTGAGCTCGTCGAGCTGCGCGATGCTGTGTGCCTGCGCAATGGCCTTCTTCTTCTCCTTGATCTTCTCGCCCAGCTCCGCCTTGTGATGGTACTTTTCCCACAGCTCCGGCAGGATGGGCGAGCCGTGCAGCGGATTCGCGAGCAGCTTGGCCTCGAGCAGCTCGATCTTGCGGATCAGCTTCTTGAACGACTCGTCGTTGATCTTCATGTTCTCGATTGGGTCGAGGACCGGGATGCCGTCGGGGAACCGGCGCTGTACCTCGCGGATGACCTTGCCGGTCCGGTCCTTGCCGGCCGACTTGGTCACATTGTCCGGCATAAAGATGCGCAGCTTGCTCATGGCGACAATGGTCGACAGCAAGCAGGGAACGATCTCGACACGGGCGTCGGTCATGTTGCTCTTCTCCTTGTTGGTGTCCTTGTCCTCCTTTTTGTTGGACGCCTTGGACGCCTTGGAGGCTTTGGACGTCTTGGAGTTCTTGTCGTTGCCGCTCGTGTTGTCGCCGCTGCCGTTGTCCTCGCTCCCGCTCGCGGTGCTGCTGTTGGCATTGTCGACCCACGGCACGGCACCGGGCGCCACCTCGCCCAGCGGGAAGCCGGGTGCGATGCTTTGTGCGCTCTTGCTGTCCGAGATGAAGAGCGCCACGTCCACGCAATACGACTCTTGCGGTGGAACCTCGTCCTCGCCACGCTTGGGCGCACGGCGCTGAGAGAAGCTCAGCACAGCGCCCCAGCCAAAGTCCTCGCCGCTGCCAGGCGTCTTGATGTGCACCAGCCGGCCCGGCTGCAAAAACGGCAGGCAGAAGTTGGGGTGCTGCATGACGAGGACCATGTCCTTGCGGTACTCTTCGATGAGCTGCCGAAGTTTGTAGTACTCCTTGACCGTGTTCTCGTCCGGAATGATGGTGCTGTCACGCTCGTGCTGCAGCGCCTTGAGCTCCTTCTCAAAGGCGGGCACGCTGGCGGCATTCTGGAACTGGAAGAAGCAGCGTTCCAGCATGTACTCGGGCGACACCGTCTCGATACGTTGCAGGTTCAGGATCATGTTGTAGCCGAGGTGGAAGGCCGAGTTAAGACGATCCTGCTTGCCGGCGACAATGGCCTTGGCCGTTTCGGGCTCGAGCTTGTCGTCCACCATCATAATGACAATACCGCGGTCATCGAGGCCACGACGACCGGCACGGCCAGACATCTGGATGTACTCGGACGACGTGAGCGGCCGCATGGAGACGCCGTCGAACTTGCGCACCTGCGTGAACACGACCGTGCGGGCGGGCATGTTCAGGCCGATGGAGAAGGTTTCTGTCGCGAACAGGACCTTGATCAAGTTCTCCTGGAACAGGATCTCGACAATCTCTTTGAGGATGGGCAGCAGGCCCGAGTGGTGCACACCGATGCCCTTGCGAAGCAGCGGCAGCAGGTGCGTAATCTGCGACAGCTCACGGTCGGTCTCGGACAAGGTGTCAATGGCGTTCTCAAAGACCTTGGTGACCAGGGCCTGCTCAGACTCGTTGTTGAAGTTCATGCCGGAGATCTTGAGCGCCAGCATCTCGCACTCGCGCTTGCTAAAGTTGAAAACAATCACGGGGTGGAAGTTCTTCTTCATAATCATGCGAATGATCTTGTAGATGTCGGATGTCGACTCGTTTCCGCCGCCCTTGTTGATCTTCTTGTTCTTGCCGCGGCCGTTCTGCTTGGCGTTGGGGTCGGCCGGATCGGCGCCCTTGTTCTGCTCCACCAGCGCCATGGCGGTGTTGAAGTTCTTCTCCTTGAAGACACCGCGCTCGTCCACGACGAGCAGGATGCCGTCGCCGCCGGCGGGGAAGCAGTAGTTTTGCAGGGGCGTCGGACGGAAATCGGTGTACACGACGTGGCACGCCTGGCGATGGATCTTAGCTATCCACTCGGCGAACTGGAACGCGTTCGGAATGGTGGCCGACAGGAACACGTAGCGGACCTTGTCGGGCAGCAAAATAATGGTCTCCTCCCAGACGACACCGCGAGACTTGTCCCGCATGTAGTGGATCTCGTCAAAGACGACCCAGGCCACCTCTCGCATAATCTCGGAGCCGCGGTACAGCATGGACCGCAGAATCTCCGTGGTCATGACGAGGCAGCTCGCCGTGGGGTTGATGGTGATGTCGCCCGTCATCAGGCCGACGTCGCCAAACTCGCCCATGAAATCACGGAACTTTTGGTTGCTGAGCGCCTTGATGGGGCTTGTGTAGATGACACGCTGGTTGCGCTTGAAGCACTGCGCGATGGCGTACTCGGCGACGACCGTCTTGCCGGCACTGGTGTGCGCAGACACCAGGACACTCTCCTCGCGCTCGATTGACGAAATCGCCATGCTCTGAAACGGGTCGAGCTCGAAGGGATACTCGCGCGCGGGCTCGGCGGGCCGCTTATGCTCGGAGAGGGGAACGTATTCATAGTTGAGGTCGGGCGGGAGGGCCACCTGGTGCTGGATGTTGTGCTGCAGCACGAGCGACTCGGTCTCCTTCTGGGGGGCAAAACCAGACGCCGGTGCCACCTCACGCGACTCAGCCGTCTGGAAGGTGTCGGTCAGCACAGGCTCGGCCTCGCCGTCCTTTTTGCGGCGCTTGTTCTGCTTGTCGACGCCATTGCCATCGCCGTTGGTACCCTCGTCGTCCTCGTCGTCGTCCTTGTCCTCTTCGTCGTCCTCGTTCATGGGAACATCTTCGGCCGCCGAGGAGATATCGGCGTCGTTGGACGTTTCCCCGATTGGGATCGCCGGCACATCCTTGGCGGCTTTGTTGGCTGTCTCGGCGGACACCTCGGAGAGGCCCACGGCCTTGCGCTTGCGGCTGGCGTCGCCAGGCGTTGTGGCGCGGCCCCCCTGCGGCTGTGACGGCCCAGATGGCGGTTTGTCAAAGACCTCAAACAGCTCGTCGATATCCATTGTCGATCCGTCTGCTGAATGGTTGCTCCGCACGCGGCGGGCGGGTAAGGGAATGTACAATGTACACAGGCACACCGGCAGCCACTGGAGATCGTCGCGCGGTTGGTGGGCTAGAGGTGAAGTGCTGTTGGTGCAAAATAGCAACGGTTGGGTGAAAAGGGGAGAGAAGGGGAAGATGCCCGACTCTTTCCCTGGTGGTGAGAAAACAGAAAACGGCAGGCGTCACTCTCGAAGTGTCCTGGGCAGGAACGATGGAGGGCGAAGCGAACCGATGCACTGAACGAGAAAAACTAATAACTGGGGACGGGAAGGCGCTGGCCAGGGAAAATAAAGTGGAGCAATGCACAGAATTCTGCCACCCAAAAGCTCATCGCGCGGAAAAGGCGGTTAGTTGGATCATGTGATGTGATCAGTCAGCCAATTGTGGAAAGCGCGAGTGACGTGCACGGGCCACCTTCCACTGCAGCGCTGGGCAGCCGGAAAAACATGGAACAGCGGGAAGGAGACGGCACTCACGCCACTACGGCACCCAGTCACAGCCGCGCAAAAGAGATCACTGCAAAAAACCGAGCTCTTTCGAACCTCGAGCTTTCCCACCATCTACACCCCAACAGCCATCCACCATCGCCGTCACAGACCATCACCACTCCGTCGCCAAGGTTCGTCGCGCTCCCAATCGTCTTTTTGGTGACCAATTGGTCGTTCCTGGTCGTTCCACCGCGCCTGGCGTCCCCGTCAGCCCGCCCTCGTCGACAATGTGACAATGTTTTGTTCCCCCCGTTGCTCGGCACAAAGCTTACTGACCCTCCAGATGCTCTCCCGCGCTGCTATCCGCACGTCGCAGGCCGTGGCCGGCCGCCGTGCCTTCCACTCGACCCCGTTGCGCTTCTCGTCGCCGTACCACTACCCCGAGGGCCCCTACTCCAACATCCCGTTCAACCCCAAGAGCAAGTTCTTTGGCATCGGCTACTGGACCTCGATGACCTTCTTCTTTTTCGCCCCCTTCGGCATTGCCGGTGCGTATTTTTCGTTGAAGAGATGGGCCGATCCATTGGGATGGCTGAGGCATGGGTGTCTATGCTCTATACTGTTCCAGGCACGTGCTGACGTTTTTTACTTTCTCCCGCTTAGCCTGGCAGACGTACAAGCCGAAATAGACGATCTATCTCGGAGGCTTTTTTTAGAGTCTGGGGAGGATACCGCGGAGGATCAGAATACCGGGGCGCATGGCCGGGGCCGATGACCGTTTGTCAACCCTGGCCAAGCGCTGCCTTGTACATAAAGTCGTCATAGAAACTCAACAAAAAATCAAACAGTTCCATACTACATGCAGAGGACGTGGATTCATCTTGTCATCCAAAGAGCGCGCAACAGCAATTGGCAAAAGTATGCTGCTATCCGCCCGTATAAAGTGACCTTGCCATGGCCACGTCAAACTGTCTTTTGTGAATGGTTAGAATTGGATGTCTCGATAAAACTGCCACAGACGCAGGACGAAGTGAGGTGAAAAGTCCGTCCATTGGAACGGATGCATGCATTCGTAATACGCTGGACGTCTCAATCCAAGCGGTATATGTACAAAAAGGATATGGTCGTTACAGGGCCATGGCCACAGAAACATAACTATAAACATTTCAAGATGAAGCCCCCGCCCGAGTCTACCACACGGACTCATTGAAAGGACCGCCAGCCCAGCTGTTTCAGGACAGACTTTCGTGGCTCAACATGGCTGAGCCCTTTGTAATTGGTGATTCTGTTGTGGGCGCCACTGCCAATGACTTCCTCGGGGACCGTCCTCTTATTCACCTCGCGGCCCTTGAGCAGGCTGTGCAAGACGCTAATGGCAAAATCGGACTGGACCTCGTCGGGCGTCCAGCGCGACATGAGCGAGTTGTAGGCCTTGAAGACCATCTCGGGCGTGGCGCAGCGGTCAAAGGCGCGCAGCACCCACATGACGAGCCAGACGGAAATGTACATGCCCTCGGTGCCGTCGTCGAGGGCCTTGAGCAGGGCGGCCCAGGTGCTGCGCAGGCGCGCGACGCTCCAGTCGGTGTACATGCCCTGCGCGCCGCCGTGCAGCGCAAAGCCCTTGAACAGCGTCTGGAAGATGGAGCCATGCAGGGGGATGCCGAGCGACTTCATGTCGTCGAGGTAGCGCGTGACGGCAGGGAGGTTGCCGAGGCGGCAGGCGTGGTGGTTGATGAGGACGCGGAAGGTCGAGAGCGTGGGGCGGATGGGCATGAGCGCCTGGTGGGCGGCGCGCAGGTCGTCGTTGTACCGGTTCTCGTGCGCCAGCATGACGAGCACCTGCGACAGCATCCGCTCGGATTTGTAGTCCGTGCTGTTGGGAAACGGCGGGTTGCCGGTGGAGGCGTCCGAGGACAGAACAAAGCTTCCACGCGATCGCGGCGACGCGTTCTTCACCTTTTTTGGTTTCGGTTTCATCTCGAGGACGACGCCCGAATGTCCATTGCCCTGCCTCAGTTCGCTTTGCTGCTGCTGCTGCTGCTGCTGCATCCTGTACCGGGGGTGCATGCGGGTGTAGATGCGCTCGGCGGCATCCTCTTCGCCGCACCGCACAAAGCCAGACATGACGCAGTTGAGCACGACCGTGTCAATCATCTCGCCCGCTTCGACCATCTCGTGGAAGGCGGCGCGGATGCCGTCCGGGTCCAGCCGGAGGCCAAAGTAGTGGATGAGGCTGACGTGGTGGTAGCGGTTGAAGCGCAGGCCGCGCTTCAGCATCTCGTCGTAGATCATCTCGGCGAGCGTAAAGTTGTGCGACTTGGAGGCGACGTCGAACAAGATGTTGAACGTCACCTCGTTGCTGCGGATGCCCGCATCCTTTTCCATTTCGCGCCACAGGTTGACGACGGCCATGTTCTCGGCCGACGTGGTCCAGCCGACGTAGCGGCCGGCAAACGCCATGGCCGCGTTCCACTCGGCGCGCAGCAGCGGCAGGCCGCAGTCCTTGATGTCGGCGACGACGGCAAAGAAGCGCAGCATCGACTTGGCGTTTTTGCGCTCCTCCATGTTGAGCGACCGGAGCAGGCCATGGCGCAGTTCGTCGGGCACGTACGACATACGCATGCCGGGCAGCCGCAGGTACGATTGGTAGACAAGCTCGGCCGGGACAGTGCTTGGGTCCTTGAGCCGCATGACGACGTCGTGGTCGAGCGCGCGCACGGCTTCTTGGATTTGAACGTCGAGGTTTCGCACGTCGTCCCACGTTATGGCCGTCTCGGTGCTGGCGTTGTCGTCCACGACGCGCAAGTCGCGATCATCCACGGAACCATTGTGCCGTCGGATATCCGGGTCTTTCAAGCGGGCCAAGTACTCGTTGGCCGAGTCGCCGGTGAGGGGCGGGCCGACGAGCGCGAGCAGCTCCTCCTTGCTGACGCGCTTTGACTCCGGGTACGGCTCGCCATGATGGGGGTAGCTGTCGTAGGCGTCGAAGTGGCTGGAGTGGATTTCTTCGGGGAACGTGCCCGGCTCGTCGTCCATGTCGTCGTCGCGCCGAATCTGGCCAAGATTGACGCCATGGGCGACAAGTTTTTTGGCGTGAAAGGCGCTCGATTGAAAGTCTTTCTGGCGAAAATCGTCTGTGAAGCTGGGTCTGGTTACGAATTCCTCGTACTGGATATCGTCGGGGTTGAACCTCCTTGTGGAGGGAGTGCTGTCGGAGTCTGCGTCTTCGCGGAAGGCGTCTTCGCGGAAGGCGTCTTTGAAGGCGTCTTTGAAGGGGTCATTGAAGGGGTCATCGTTAGGGTAAATGTCGTGGGTGTCATGAGTGTTGTATATGCCGTGAGAAGGCTTTTTCCTAGACTGTATGTCGTCAGAGTGGTAGTCGTCTGAGTAGCTGTCGTCGGGTTGTGGGTCTTCGCTGTGGCGGGTATCAAGCTTGTCTGCGTTGTTTTCCCGTTTGGGTTCCTCGGCAAAGGCTCGAGACGACAGCTGGTCTGCCCTGGACGACGTCGTGGGCGCATACGCCGGGGGCCTGGCAGACTCCAGATCGCGGTCATCATAATCCTCTGCGTATATGTCGTAGAACTCTTCGTCTCTGTGTTCAATATCTGCAGCTCTCCTCCTCCCGTATATGTCGCGACTATGTTCCGGCCTGCTTCCAGGGCCGCTTTTCTGATTTCGTGGCGCTGTCGTCGCTCCGTCGCTCTTGATCTCGAGCTCGTTGTCGTTGAATATGTCGTCAAACTCCCGCGATGGCGGCTGGCTGGCCGCGGCTGTGGACGTATGGCCGGACCGCCTATGCTCCAGGCTGCCACGCGGGCATCTCGTGGTCCGTTGGGCCCGGCGGAATGCCGAGTCATAGAAATGCATGGCCCTCTGCGTCGTTGGTGTCTGCCACGAGGCGTCGTTCCAGGCCGGAGGGAACAGCATCGGCAACAGCGTGCCAGAGGCCGGGTCTGCGGCGCCCGCGGCGGAGAACCAAACCGCCGTCGTAGTCGTCCGCGGTCGTCCTTGCCGCCGCGGCCGTCGACTCTGCTCATGGATGCATCGTGATGGCGGCGACCGGCCGGAAACAGGTGCCGTTGCCGGAGGAGGCATCCGGGCCGAGAGGACGGCGCCACAGACGGACCTGTTGATGCGGCGTGAGGCCTTCATGGGCTGTTCGTCATGGCGGCGTCATATAAGCTGTGCTGGGATGTGCGCGGCCGGGAGCCGGGACCGGTTGTGTCGCGTCGTATGTCGTGTGGTTGGTGCAGATGATTTGCCGTTGTTGTCAGCAGCTGTACGAAGTACAGTGAGAGGCAAAAAAAAAGCAACACTGCAGCTAATTGCTAGGCGCTGTGGGGTGCCTGTACCGTCAATTTTGGGGGCTTTATCTTATCGCGCCCAAAATTTACAGTGGAGTTCGAAGTCGGATTGCTGCAAACGGCAGCATTTCCTCAGTATATGCATCTAATCGGTATGGCGAGAGCTGCCGAAAAAAATTAGCGACTGTTACCTTTGGCTCAAACCACCACGTCCAGCTTTGTCTGCCAGCAACGACACCGTCGACACACTGACGCATAGCATCCATTGACGAGGGCCAGACGAGCCGGACGACCGATCTGAGCGACTCGCACAGCCACTGCCGACACTAATTGGCCAAACCCGGCGGCCTTTTCTTTTGTCGTCCTCCTCTCTTCCTCCTCCTCCACTTTCTGCTCCGCCTTCACCTCCACACGCATCGACACGATGGGTCGGCAATTCCGTGCCCTGCGCGTCGCCGACGTCGTGCACCAGCACCTGTCGAGCACAATCAACAGCAACCACAGACCGGTAGCGCCGCCATGGCTCAAGGCCGTCGAGAAGATCCCGCCGGCCGAAGTGCTCACGCGCACCGTTCCTGTGGCCCTGCAGCCGCCCAACCCGCGCCTGCGCAAGCCGCGGCGGACGTACCGGCCACAACAGATTACATACGAGGAGGACGAGCTGCGGCAGACCTTCTTCAAGGACCACCCGTGGGAGCTGGCGCGGCCGCGTGTGGTGCTGGAGTCGGACGGCAAGGACGCACAGCGGTACGATTGGAGCAAGGGACTCTACCAGGATGGCCTGGCCCTGTGCGGCGAGTGGTATGTCTTTTGTGATGGGCTGTGCATGGAGACCCCACAAAGCCCCTTTCCCCTCCGCGTTGTGGCCATTACTAACTGCTCGACAGCGTCGTTCAGCGGCAAATGTGGCTGATGAACTCGGGCATGACCAAGGAGCAGGCCTACGACGTGGCACGGCGTGAATTTTACGCGCTGCGGCACAGAGAAGAGGTTGAGCGCCGCGTCGCTATGGAGGAGGCCCGCATGATGGGCGGCTACTTCAAGGGCTCGCTGCTGGTGGACAACATGAGGCAAGAGGACCGTGTGTTCGAGTCTTGGAAGAGTTGGGCAAAGCGCATGACAGCGAAGGCGGAGGCGACACGCGGCCAGGCGTACACATCCTTCGGTGAGGAGACGCCGTTCGGTTCGGCGCCGACCGAGTCCGCGGACAGTGCACAAATACAAGAATAAAAGGCTGGGGGTCAGGCGAAGGGAAGAAGAGACGACGGAACGGGCACGCGCATGGAATGGAGATGGAGATTGCGGCTGTGGCCTCTGTATATTAGCCATCTCACTAGGTACCAGTGTATCAATTGTATCAAATGTTTCATTGCGTGTTTTGTCCAAAGGTCTATGTGTCGCTTTTCTACAACCAAATGGCCGTTCAGGCGGATGTATATGTCGTGTCAAATCGTGAAAGACCTGGAGTCGATCCGCCCAACACGTTACGCCTTCTTGCGCCCCAGAGACTTGCGGATGCCGAGCAGGTTGCCGTACTTGGTGACGTCGCCAATGAAGCGATGGCCCGTGTTGGCCGCCAATAGCTCGTGCTGCACCACAAACAGGTCGGCAAGGCGGCTGTAGTGGAACAGCTTGCCCGTCAGGCTCAGTGTGCTGACGTGCGCCCAGGTCTCGATGAACAGAACGCTGCAGCGGTTGGTCGGGACGACATACAACATTTTGAGCACAACGGCAACCAAGCACACAATAAAACCCGTGCCGGGGCCGTTGGTAACAATCAGGTTCGGGTATGTAAAGGCGTCGTTTGCGTCGTTTGCGTTCTTTGCGTTCTTTGCGCTCTTTGAATTGTTTGTAGGCTGCCGTTGTTTTGGCGGCCGCACCAGAGCCTGCACAATCGACAGCGCGCTCTGCAGCGCCGATAACCATGTCGTATACAGCGGCTGATGTACCCGACGTGCACGGACAACGTGCACAATGTCCCACGAGCCGCCCGGCGCGACGCCGTTCTCGTCCACGGGAAACGTCCGGCTGATCAAGCCTTCGAGCCGCTCGACGGCGTTGACTGAGTGGTGGTCGCCCGACGTGACAATATAGCGGCGGTGGCAGTGCGGGTTCGGCCGGAACTGCTGCTTTATCATCTCGCATAGCTCGCCCGTGTGCCCGCCCGAGCCGAGGACATACAGAAAATAAGTTCCTGGCAGCTGCACGCCGTCGGGCACAGGGCCTTGGCCAGCGGCCTTCCACGCCTTGCCCATGGCCGAGCGTTTGCTGCGCACCACGGCCATGTACCGTGCCTAGGCTACATTAGAGACGGACGCACATAAAACGCAAGCCCATACTGTCGTAAACGTACCGTGGCCAGCAGCAGAATGGCAGTGAGCAAAACAGTGCCGATGAGGAGAGCCTGGACGAGAGCGCCCATCTTGGTGTGCCCGTCGCTTTTTTTCTTAATCTAATACCACAAGCTCCTCTAGGCAAGCTCAGGACACCTACTGTCCTCGGTTGAGGGAAGTTGTGGTGACGGTACCTCTTTGTTGCAAACAAAGTATCAGTTGGTAAATCGTCACGAATGTCCAAAACGTGAAGCTTCGAACAACACGTTTAGGGCCTATTACGCGACTAATACAGGGGTGTGAATCGGTGTCTGATAGAGACCCACTTCCAGGAGCTTAGCGCCTGACCGCCCGGCAGTATTTACTTTCTTGCTCGCTATGGAGCTCCTTCCAGGGCAGTTGCTTCACCCACCAGAAACAAGAGGCACAAAGGCACACGGCAGAAATAACCGACGACGCATCAACCAACCACGCGCCGCCAGCCACGCGAATTGTGGCGCGGCGCTGCTGCTTTGTTTTGACGACTGCTTTCGACAGCGGGTGATGGTATATCTGCACATGTCGGCAGCGGGAGAACACCGGGGGCTACGCCAATTGCAGACCGAACGACCTCGTCTTCATCAACTTGGAATCCGACATCGACATCGTCCTCTGCCTCTTCCTCTTCACAGCCGGTCGCCATGGTGCGACTCCGGCGAGCTCGCTACCTGAGCTGTTTCTACTGTGGCCGCCGGTCGTCAAAGGTCTACGACAGCAGCGTGCGCCAGTTTACCTGCTCCAGCTGCGACGCGACAAACTACCTGGACGAGGTGAGCAACGCCGTTTACAAAATGATATTTCGTAGAAAATAGAGTCGACGTTGACCATGCAGAACGGCGATATCACCGACCCTCCTACGTCCACGACGGCCGTTGCGGAGACGACCTCCCGCTTCTTTGCGTCCGGCCCCGGGCCCTTCCACGACAGCTTTGGCAGCCCGGGCAGCGCCAGCAGCAACGGCGGCGGCTATGGCTCGCCCAGTCATGGCAATGGAGACCAGACCGGCGTCTTTTGCAAGACCTGCCTCAAGAACCAGCATCTGTTCATCTCGTCGCTCGCCCAGTATTTCCCATCCGACCCCAACCACCCAGACACCCCCGAGCTCGAGCGCAAGTACTTTCGGTTCCGCCAGGGTCTCGAGCAGCGCTATCCTCAAGTATGCGCCGACTGCGAGCCGCGCGTGCTTGACCGCATCCGCGACGCCGGCTACACGGCAAAGACGGACCACTTGCGGCGAATGGTCGACTACAGCCGGCAGGTACGGTTGACGCGTGCGACGCCGCTCGACGCTGGCAACTGGCTGGGGCGGAGGCTGTGGTGGGCCGGCCTGCTGCTCCAGATGTTGTGGCAGGCGGGCGTCCTAGGGGGCGTCTTGCTCCCTGTGGCATCGCTCCCCAACACAGATGATCTCGGCTTCGACGGCGACGCCGTTGTTGGTGACTCGGCCGCTTCTCAGACTGCGAGTCGCCGTCCCGCCGTGGTCCTCGTCGAGCATTTGCTGCGTCTACTCGTATACAACACTGGCTTTTTGCGGTCAGCGTGCATTGCAGCCACGCTGGCCAGCAGCTGGTGGAACCCGTTCTTTGTGCAGACCGTCCGCGGCTTCACGAAACCCTTGATCGGCATACCGACTTGGTATGTCCACCAAGCTACGATTGTCCTTGTGCGGCTCCTTCTCGCCAAGGTGACCGACTACCAGGAATCGCTTGCACCGTTCAGCAGTGGGGCGGACGGTAATGCAGAAGCCCCAGCACTGCCTCCCGCCGTCGCCGGCGTTCACGCCGTAGCAGCTTTTTTCATCTTGTACCTCTACACCGTGGCGCCGCGCGCGATCCGCAAAGACGTGCGGCCGCTCTTTGCGAAGCTGCCGGAGACGCCGTTGACGCCGCAGCGGGCGAGCGTCAGGGCCGCTGAAGAGCAACAACAACATCAGCTACACGTCTCGGAAAACCGGCGACGCGGGCTCGACACGCTGTCGGATGTGCTTGACGAGATCTCGGCGACACCCCAGCGGCCGACGCCAAAGATGCAGCAATCTAGTCCGTTGGCACGTCGTGACGGCGGCACGAGCGGCTGGGATGGCTGGCGACCGTCGCAAGAGTCCTATGCTTTACCACACGGACACTCGCAGAATGGATTCGGCAGCCGCGGTGGATGGCAAGCTGGGGTCCGTGGAGACCCCGGATCAGCACCATCGCAGCCTTGGCCGCGAGAGCAGCAGGCATATGGACAGGCAGCTGCTGACGTCGATGAGATGGACTGGACGCCCACCCAGCCGTCGTCGCCTGGACACACCCCGGCCCAGTCGCCGCACCGCGCTTTCAACACGTACGAACCTGGCGCCAGTCAGTTCAGCCAGGGTCTATCGCAGTCCTCAACCGGCGCCTTTAGCCAGACACCTGTCGAGGCAGACCGTGGACCGTTTTGGTACAAGGTGCCGCCGGCGCCGACGAGCATCGCCCAGCGCATTTTCAACCGGCCCAATGCACCGAGACTGGTACAGAAGGTGGCGCTGGGTGATAGCGGCGATGGAGCCGGTGCCGGTGCCGGTACCGGTGCCGACGCGCCCTTTGGCCAAAACAGCCAACATGGTCACAGCGCCCATGGTCGGCGGGGCGGGACGCTCGATCTTGGTTTCCAAGGCACAAGGGGGGCTTCATCGTCGGTCGAGTTTGCCCAGCCGTCCTTTTTCGCAGAAGACGTTGTGCCCAAGAATGCGAACAAAGGCATGGCTGGCCGGGGCGGCCGGGAAGGCGCAGACAATGACGACCCGGGCAGCTACCTGTCCGACCTCTTTAGCCAGACCTTTACATTGGGCGCTGGCGGTGCGACAGAGGAAGGGCCAGGTGACGCAGGCGACGCAGCGTTGTCGTCCGGCGGGGATGGACGACAGAGAGCATCTTTGCATCGTCGACGCCCTGCGTCGTCCGCGACGTCGACACCCACCGACCACCACGCCTTCCTGGGCCGTGCTGCTTCGCTCATGACGACACTGGCCTCGCTGGCCGCTGTCTACTGCTTGCAGGACATTGCAGGTGGCGGCGCAACCTCCACTCCTTCTGGTTCTGGCTCTGTGTCGAGCACCGACGCCCTGGTCGTGCAGCACATCCAGCCGTACGCGCGTCTGGTGGAGGCGGCCACAGTCGGCCTTTGCGCGGTGCTGGCGCTGTCGCGCACGACCGAGTCGGTCACACGCTGGCGCCGTGCAAGCCATCGTGGCGGCGGCCGCGGTGGTGGTGGTGGTGGTGACGGTACTGGTGGCCCAGGCCAAGGCTCCTTCCTCGCTGCACTCGTTGGCCTTTTCCTGGGCCTGGCCAGTCTGGTGCTGGCTGCCTGGATGGCCACGCAAATGTGGACGATGCTGCAGGCGGGGCAGACGCTGGTTGTGCAGACGACCTCTGGCGAGGACGCCGAGTACAACGACGAAACGTATGAACAGACGCACGGCTGGCGCGACAACAGCGGTAGCGCTGAGCCGGAGACGCAGCGACAAGCCCTCGTGCCCACACTTTTGTGGCCGTGGTGGCAGCTGGCCTCGCTACACAGCACGGTGCTAGCCCACCAGGCGTGGAACATGCTTGTGCCGTACTGATGCGGGGGGGAGAAGGAGGGCAAGACGCAGATATACCACTGTTCTACCATGGGGCTGCATATTTTTTTTTACTTTTTTACTTTTTTTGTATGTGCATTTATATGTATATGGTGTATTCTTGTGTATTATTTGTTTATGTTGCATAGCGTTTGGGTTTTGGGTGTCCAGAGAACAGAGCCATCATATATGGCCAGTTTTGTAATTTCATCATGTTTATTGAAATTCGTTGCATGTCTGTCCACATTGAGTATTGTGAGGCGCTCACATGTACTCTAGAAACGCATATTTCCCGAGATAATCACCGTTCACGCGTTCGCGCAGCACAACTGGAAATTCACCTACCTCTTCGACTGCTGGTTCCCAGGTATTTATTTTGTGCCCCTGTCTTGGCTCTCGGTCGCCGTAGGCCGTAGCTGAAAGATAACTGAATATCTGCTGTCCAACTCGATTTCATCCAAGAAAGACGCGGCATGGCGCAGCGAATGATGCATATGATTTATATAAAGTGACTCTGGACGACCATGGTTCTGTTTGCTCCCCGCCCGGCCTCCATCCCTGCTCTTTACATATCTGCTGCCTCTGTTTCGTATGTTCTGTCATCTATATATGGTTCACTCGGAGACGGCAGACAGTCATGAGACGTAAATACAGAAAACAGAAAGAAGAAGCAGGGATGGTCGCTGCATGCTCCCTGGTCCTGCTATTTTATATGAGCAACATGTGCACCAGGGCAAAGAGAGGCGCTCGCCATCCCGGAACCCAAGTGGCGATGCTCCGGTTTTGTGGTACATGAACTGTCTCTGCTGTGTGCAGCACGGGGAACGGACACAACCTTGCAGGTTTCGTTCCTCCTCATCCTTCCAGACAAGATGGCCGTGGCTTGCGTGATTGTTGCTCATCAGCATGCTCGTCGTTTCTTTTGCGATGTAGCTCGTAGCAACAGTATTGTTCAGCCTTGCAATTTGCCAGTGTACCAAGGAATATCCAATGCTTTTCTCCCCAACCCTCTCTCCTGTGTCTAGCCTTGTATTGTTTCACGGCGGTCACACCACATCCACCAGCACCCACCAGTCGTTGGCTCTGTGTGCGTGTCGTGTCATACGCAGAAGCGGCAGCAGGGAAAGGTGAGGAGGAAACATGACCGGCCAACGAAAAGGACAGAAACACGGAACCATAGGCAAACCAATTCACCACAGCTGCACGGGAAATAAACAAGAAATTCGAGACATGCTCCGGGATCCAGGCAGCAAGCACTAGAACGCGCGGTGTCGGCCGTCGTCTTCTCTTTCATTTTCGTCGTTGGGTATTAAAAGACAGAGGTGAAGACCTTTGTCCTTTTACGCTCGTTCTCGTTCCTCGTCACCTTTCTTTCTCATCTCCCACCACTGTCTTTACCTTCCGCTCTGTACACTGCTCTCCCAAGCCGTTCGTTTTGCACAAGCACCAAAAAAGTCACTCGTTCAAGCGGATTGATTTATATTTTTCACACACGTTTAACCTTTTCTCACGTCGGTCTACTCACTCCACAACAACCACAATGGCTGCAATCAACGGTGGGCTTCCCGGTAACTCTGCGTGGGGTCCCAACGGCAACGGCTGGGGCCCGTCCGGCACTCGTCCTGCTGGTTGGGGTGGGCCGTCGTCTGACTGGGGCCCGTCCAACAGCGGCGCCTGGGGCGGTCCCTCGGGCCACTCCGGCCCTGGTGGATGGGGCCCTTCCAACGGTGGCTCTGGTGGTTCTGGCGGTTCTGGCTGGGACCCGACCGATTCCGGTGCCTGGGGTCCATCCGACACGGGCGCTTGGGGCCCGTCGTCGACCGGCTGGGCGGCCACTACGACACCCACGACGACGGCCATTGTGGTGACGACTACGCCCGAGACGACACCTGTGACGACGCCCACGCACACGTCGGAGGCGACGTCGGTGGGCCCGGTGTCTTTGTCTTCGACAGCCTCGACGCGGACGACATCCACGACGTCCGCGACGTTTGTCAACTCCACGTCCTCGGTGACGCTCCCTCCGACGTCGTCGCACGCGCATCCGCACTCGCACACGACATCGGCCGAGACGACGACCACGACGCGCCCCTCGAGCTTTGTGAGCACGACGACGAGCGCCGGCCCCACGAGCAGCGCAACCGGCCCCCCGGGCCCGCCTTCGTCGGGTGCTGCTGGCATGCGCCAGGGCGGCATGAGCGCGGCCGGCGTGGCCCTCTTCAGCCTGGCCGTGGCGGGCATGCTCTTGTTTTAAGTTCTACGTGCGATATGCACATCTTGGCATACATTTGGAAGTTCAGGAGATGTTCGTGCAAGAGTTGGTGAGTTTGCCAACGGTGACTCTAATAATAGTACCGAGGATATGAATTCAGATGGAGATGGAGGTACAGGAGCTGCGAATGGGTCGGCAATGGTTGGATTCGCTGGATATCGTGGGAAGCATGGAACCGTCGGAAAGGCGTGGACTGATTAACTACGCATTCTCACGTTGAGCGAGTAATACAACATAGCACGCAGGCAGAGCAAGCCGCAGAGTGTGCACAGCATATATGCGCATAGCTAATTATCAGCAACAAGAGTAGCACAGCACAAAATTAAGAAGCACAAAACATGCAGGGCGGCGATGCCAGCAGTCTGTTGGTCTGAATCGATGTCGTGGTCCGATGCCAAATATCCGTCTCGATGCTCGATTTTTATATTTGGAGGCGGCACAGCTGTCCCGCTATTGAGCTATATCGCGAGCAGTTATCGTTGACCACGATCTCGCCTCTGTATTAGAAATGTAAAAGTGCCGGGTAGAATGGAGGAACGGCGTGGATTTGTCGAGTTTATTTTACGTGATAACTGGTCGCGTGGCTGCCAGAGCTGTCTTACCAGGCGCTGCAGTCTGGCGGTCACCGCTGGTCTCACCGCTCCATGCCGCCAGGCCGCCAATATTCCCCAGGTTCCCTATCAGTTGGCGGCGACTTTCCCCGGTTTTTCCCACCGCTAGCGATATCGGGCACTGGAGAGGAGGGCCTAGACTGCGCTAACATGCACGCCGAGCCTAGCCATTGGCATTATCATAAAACGTTATCTTTCGCTCGTTTGGACTTGTGGGCGATTTATGCCTTCTGGCTCTTCCAACTTCGACACTGCAAACATAAACAATAAACAACAAACAGTCCCTCGTGCACGGCACAACCACGGCTGCATCACACCCACACCTGCTGTCTCTCTCTCACCCCCTCTCCTCGCCACACAATGGCCGACAAGATCCAGCCTTGGAAAGCCGCTTGGCCGGCCGTCGAGGCGCGTGCCTCCGGCAGCAGCACTCCGCCAGTCGAGTACGGCGTCGCCAAGGGCGATTTGGCCGTCGTCGATGGCACTGCCGCGAATGTCAAGCCGTCAGCGCGAGTTACCGCCGAGAGCGCCGAGGCCGCCGAAAAGACGCAGCCGTGGAAGGCCAGCTGGCCCGGCGCAGCCACTGCCACTGCAGCCAGCACAAGCAGCGGCAACGAATACGGCGTGGCCAAGGGCGACACGGTCGTGGTGGACGGCACGGCGGCCAACGTCAAGCCAAGCTCGCGCAAGACGGTGCGTGTTGTGCGGCAATGACGGACACGGAGGAGAGCGATGGTATCGGGTGGGCGGACAATCACGAAGGCACGAGACCACCGGTAATGATTTGACGATTGGAGTGACTGCTGTACAATAGACGAAAATGAGAGGCAGACAGGAAGTAATGGCAGGACTGGCGGGCAGTGAAATACCGCGGATTTATCTTGATCCTTGCTCACCCGCTCATGATGTGATTGCGGTCTTGTGGTCAGACTGATTCACGTTGTTGTGTACCGTACGAATGCGGCCACGCCGTAGCATGTACCAAGTGATGATTATTGTTCTATTTTCGTCAAGCATCATACATCATACGGCATCGCACTGTATACATGATCAGCGTCGGCAGTGCCTCACTGCCTCGCATGATATCTTACTCCCCTCCCCCCCTTTCCCCCTACCACACCACGAGGATGCGCATCTCAATGCTCTCGCGCCGAACGTCGTCGTCTGTCGTCAACGGGTTGTCGAACGCTGCATGTGGTACGCCCGGCGACGCCCCCTGGGGCGCGCGGCTGTCGGCATTCTTGAAAATGACGACCTCGTCCGGCATCTGGTGCTGCAAGTAGTACCACGCCTGCCGCGCGTCAAAGTGCACCTGCGTGTTCTCAAACACCTGGTGCCGGTCCACCACGTCGCCCGCCATGGTGTCGCGTGCAAAGTCCACTGTGCGCGCATCGCACACGGCCAGCGGCCAGTCCACCAACGGGCCGCGCAGCGGATGCCAAGCGCTGGGAACGTCAGCGAGGTCACGATGATTTGAAGGGGGGTTGGACGAAGCCTGGATAGGGCTGAGCCTACTTTACTAGCTGCCACCGTCGCGACAGGATGGCTTCTGCCTCTGCGCCGTGTGCTTCCCGGATCACGGCCACCGCCCCGGCATGCGTATGGTCGATGTGGGCGCGCGATGCCGGCTGCTGGAACGCATACGGCTCGCCCGTCGACACCGGCCACGCCGCATGCCGCCGCCGCACGACGTAGTCGACCAGCTCGGCCGACTGGGCGCCGAGAGCCGCCCGTACGGCCTCGAGCACGCGCGGCGCATGCCGGCCTTCGATGCGGTCGCTGTGCTCGAAGTCGTCGTAGCCCAACCGTTCGCCAAACCGTCCGTCGGGCTCGTCGTCCAGCGTCACCATCCCAAACCCGCACTCGTCGTACCGCAGGTCCGTCCGCCCCCGCCAGTCGCGGAACACGATCGGGTGCTCGACGCGCGCAATGTTGGTCTGCGGGAGGCCGCTCTCGGGCGCCGGCGTGTACCGCAGTGTGTACGGCTTTTCGTGCGCATACTTGGCCTCGCGCGCCAGGAAATGCATCTTGCCCAGCACAGCGGTGCCCTTGTTGGAGCCGTTGGCCATAAGTGGCACATCACCAGCGTCGACGGCCATGTCTGTTGTGTGCGTTTGTGCGCCGAGTGTTGATGTGCCAGCGTCATTCAGTCAGTGGAGTGGGAAAGTATTTACGACACAGAGTGTGCAAACTAGCGCCTAACTGTTAGGCTATTGTACCTGAAAGCGACTACAAGGGCACACACGAGGGCACCACGAGGGCACCTTTGCCACCGGCGCAAAATAAAAGCATGTTGTCATTTTGCCTGCATTTGAGCATCTTGTTGTGTCACTGCCAATGCCCAGTCAATCACGAAAACAAGCAATGTTTCTTCAACGACTATTACACATCCTGCTAAATATACCCACTTCAGACCTGTTTCTTTCACAAAGGCTCCAGATATTAGAAAGCACAACATTGGTGTCTTTTCTTGAATTCAAGATTGCAACAAATGATGGCCACTTCACCCAGGAATGACTATCCTATATGTTCTGGTGCTTAAACAAGCCAGAACCATCTTGTGGCATTTTGTGAACCTGAAAAACCAGGATGGCCGGCCACCACTGCCAGGCTGGAGCAGGAGCCAGCCATCGGGGTCAAGGGAGCAAGCTGGACGACATAGATACCATTAGCCTATGTACGAAGCAGGAAGCATCTGGCGACAGGGTTGTCTGTTGCGTGGTACAGTTATTATTGACGATCATTTTACAGATGGTGACCGGTTACAGATCCGCTCGATGAGACGCTGTGGAATGTGATATATGGTTGTGGAACTCTTTACGTTTTTTTTTTTTTTTTTACAAAAAAAAATACGCCTGTTTTCTTTAATTTATGAAATAATGGTGTTTTCGGTTCTACGAAAAATGTTCGATTTTGAAAATAAAAATTGAAGATGAGGTCACATTTTCGAATAAATTAGTTTACGTCACCGTAAATTGTAAATAAGACCCATGTTATTGAAAGTGAGTTGTACCCTTCTCACATGAAACGACAATTTAAGAAAAGTATTATAGAGAAAAAATAAAATAAAATAAAATAAAATAAAATAAAATAAAATAAAATAAAATAGATTTATTGAGCCTGCACGAAAAAA